>NW_025750688.1:0-18114 GCF_021184085.1 Oncorhynchus gorbuscha | reverse complement strand
GCTGTTCCTATTCCCTAATCATCATTTAGTCTTTCCACACCTGTTCCCGATCCTTTCCCCTGATTAGACTCCCTATTTATTCCTTTGTGATCCGTTCCTGTTCCATCGGTTCCTTGTTTTGTATTCCATGCTGTGATTGCGTTTCGCCCTGTCCTGTCGTGTTTTTGCCGTGATTGTGTATCACCCTGTCCTGTCGTGTTTTGTGCCTTCTTCAGACGCTGCGTGTGAGCAGGTGTCTCAGTTGACTACGGCCTGCGCCTACCCGAAGCGACCTGCAGTCTGTGGCCGCTTCTCCAGTTGTTTTCCCCTCTACTATCTAGAGGATTTCAGTTATTCGGTTTTGAGCATTAATAAACTCTGTTTCTGTTAAGTCGCGTTTGGGTCCTCCTTCACCTGCATAACAGAAGGAACCGATCAAAGAATGGACCCAGCGACTTCAGACGCTCGTTACACTGCCGTCGAGATCCAAGGAGCCATGCTCGGCAGACACGAGCAGGAATTGTCTGCTGCTCGCCATGCCGTGGAGAACCTGGCCGCTCAGGTTTCCGACCTCTCTGGACAGTTCCAGAGTCTACGTCTCGTGCCACCTGTTACTCCCTGGCCTGCCGAGCCTCCTGAACCCAGGGTTAATAACCCACCTTGCTACTCCGGGCAGCCCACTGAGTGCCGCTCCTTTCTCACGCAGTGTGAGATTGTGTTCTCTCTCCAACCCCACACATACTCTAGAGAGAGCTCGGGTTGCTTTCGTCATTTCACTCCTTACTGGCCGGGCTCGAGAATGGGGCACAGCTATCTGGGAGGCAAGGGCTGATTGCTCTAACAGATTCCAGAACTTTAAAGAGGAGATGATTCGGGTTTTTGACCGTTCAGTTTTTTTTTTGGTGAGGAGGCTTCTAGGGCCCTGGCTTCCTTATGCCAAGGTGAACGGTCCATAACGGATTATTCCATTGAGTTTCGCACTCTTGCTGCCTCTAGTGAGTGGAACGAGCCGGCGCTGCTCGCTCGTTTTCTGGAGGGACTCCACGCAGTGGTTAAGGATGAGATTCTCTCCCGGGAGGTTCCTTCAGATGTGGACTCCTTGATTGCTCTCGCCATCCGCATAGAACGACGGGTAGATCTTCGTCACCGGGCTCGTGGAAGAGAGCTCGCATCAACGGTGTTTCCCTGCTCCGCATCGCAACCATCTCCCTCTGGCTTTGAGACTGAGCCCATGCAGCTGGGAGGGATTCGCATCTCGAATAAGGAGAGGGAACAGAGGATCACCAACCGCCTGTGCCTCTATTGCGGAGTTGCTGGACATTTTGTTATTTCATGTCCAGTAAGAGGCCAGAGCCCATCAGTAAGCGGAGGGCTACTGGTGAGCGCTACTACTCAGGTCCCTTCATCTAGATCTTGTACTACTATGTCGGTCCATCTACGCTGGACCGGTTCGGGTGCTACATGCAGTGCTTTGATTGACTCTGGGGCTGAGGGTTGTTTCATGGACGAAGCATGGGCTCGGAAACATAACATTCCTTTCAGACCGTTAGACAGGCCTACGCCCATGTTTGCCTTAGATGGTAGTCATCTTCCCAGTATCAAATTTGAGACACTACCTTTAACTCTCACAGTATCTGGTAACCACAGTGAGACTATATCTTTTTGATTTTCCGTTCACCGTTTACACCTGTTGTTTTGGGTCACCCCTGGCTTGTATGTCATAATCCTTCTATTAATTGGTCTAGTAATTCTATCCTATCCTGGAACGTTTCTTGTCATGTGAAGTGTTTAATGTCTGCCATCCCTCCCATTTCTTCTGTCCCTACTTCTCAGGAGGAACCTGGCGATTTGACAGGAGTGCCGGAGGAATATCATGATCTGCGCACGGTCTTCAGTCGGTCCCGAGCCAACTCCCTTCCTCCTCACCGGTCGTATGATTGTAGTATTGATCTCCTTCCGGGGACCACTCCTCCTCGAGGTAGACTATACTCTCTGTCGGCTCCCGAACGTAAGGCTCTCGAGGATTATTTGTCTGTGTCTCTTGACGCCGGTACCATAGTGCCTTCTTCCTCTCCGGCCGGGGCGGGGTTCTTTTTGTTAAGAAGAAGGACGGTACTCTGCGCCCCTGCGTGGATTATCGAGGCTGAATGACATAACGGTTAAGAATCGTTATCCGCTTCCCCTTATGTCATCAGCCTTCGAGATTCTGCAGGGAGCCAGGTGCTTTACTAAGTTGGACCTTCGTAACGCTTACCATCTCGTGCGCATCAGAGAGGGGGACGAGTGGAAAACGGCGTTTAATACTCCGTTAGGGCATTTTGAGTACCGGGTTCTGCCGTTCGGTCTCGCCAATGCGCCAGCTGTTTTTCAGGCATTAGTTAATGATGTTCTGAGAGACATGCTGAACATTTTTGTTTTTGTCTATCTTGACGATATCCTGATTTTTCTCCGTCACTCGAGATTCATGTTCAGCACGTTCGGCGTGTTCTACAGCGCCTTTTAGAGAATTGTCTCTACGTAAAGGCTGAGAAGTGCTCTTTTCATGTCTCCTCCGTTACTTTTCTCGGTTCCGTTATTTCCGCTGAAGGCATTCAGATGGATTCCGCTAAGGTCCAAGCTGTCAGTGATTGGCCCGTTCAAGGTCACGTGTCGAGTTGCAGCGCTTCTTAGGTTTCGCTAATTTCTATCGGCGTTTCATTCGTAATTTCGGTCAAGTTGCTGCCCCTCTCACAGCTCTTACTTCTGTCAAGACGTGTTTTAAGTGGTCGGTTCCGCCCAGGGAGCTTTTGATCTTCTTCTAAAGAACGTTTTACGTCCGCTCCTATCCTCGTTACTCCTGACGTCACCAGACAATTCATTGTCGAGGTTGGCGCTTCAGAGGTAGGCGTGGGAGCCATTCTATCCCAGCGCTCCCAGTCTGACGATAAGGTTCATCCTTGCGCTTATTTTCTCATCGCCTGTCGCCATCTGAGCGCAACTATGATGTGGGTAACCGTGAACTGCTCGCCATCCGCTTAGCCCTAGGCGAATGGCGACAGTGGTTGGAGGGGGCGACCGTTCCTTTTGTCGTTTGGACAGACCATAAGAACCTTGAGTACATCCGTTCTGCCAAACGACTTAATGCCCGTCAAGCTCGTTGGGCGTTGTTTTTCGCTCGTTTCGAGTTTGTGATTTCTTACCGTCCGGGTAGCAAGAACACCAAGCCTGATGCCTTATCCCGTCTGTTTAGTTCTTCTGTGGCTTCTACTGATCCCGAGGGGATTCTTCCTTATGGGCGTGTTGTCGGGTTAACAGTCTGGGGAATTGAAAGACAGGTTAAGCAAGCACTCACGCACACTGCGTCGCCGCGCGCTTGTCCTAGTAACCTCCTTTTCGTCCCTGTTTCCACTCGTCTGGCTGTTCTTCAGTGGGCTCACTCTGCCAAGTTAGCGGGTCATCCCGGTGTTCGAGGCACTCTTGCGTCTATTCGCCAGCGCTTTTGGTGGCCGACTCAGGAGCGTGACACGCGCCGTTTCGTGGCTGCCTGTTCGGACTGCGCGCAGACTAAGTCGGGTAACTCTCCTCCTGCCGGTCGTCTCAGACCGCTCCCCATTCCTTCTCGACCATGGTCTCACATTGCCTTAGACTTCATTACCGGTCTGCCTTTGTCTGCGGGGAAGACTGTGATTCTGACGGTTGTCGATAGGTTCTCTAAGGCGGCACATTTCATTCCCCTCGCTAAACTTCCTTCCGCTAAGGAGACGGCACAAATCATTATTGAGAATGTATTCAGAATTCATGGCCTCCCGTTAGACGCCGTTTCAGACAGAGGTCCGCAATTCACGTCACAGTTTTGGAGGGAGTTCTGTCGTTTGATTGGTGCGTCCGTCAGTCTCTCTTCCGGGTTTCATCCCCAGTCTAACGGTCAAGCAGAGAGGGCCAATCAGACGATTGGTCGCATACTACGCAGCCTTTCTTTCAGGAACCCTGCGTCTTGGGCAGAACAGCTCCCCTGGGCAGAATACGCTCACAATTCGCTTCCTTCGTCTGCTACCGGGTTATCTCCGTTTCAGAGTAGTCTGGGTTACCAGCCTCCTCTGTTCTCATCCCAGCTTGCCGAGTCCAGCGTTCCCTCCGCTCAAGCGTTTGTCCAACGTTGTGAGCGCACCTGGAGGAGGGTGAGGTCTGCACTTTGCCGTTACAGGGCACAGACGGTGAGAGCCGCCAATAAACGCAGGATTGTTGCGGCCAGAGAGTGTGGCTTTCCACTCGCAACCTTCCTCTTACGACAGCTTCTCGTAAGTTGACTCCGCGGTTCATTGGTCCGTTCCGTGTCTCCCAGGTCGTCAATCCTGTCGCTGTGCGACTGCTTCTTCCGCGACATCTTCGTCGCGTCCATCCTGTCTTCCATGTCTCCTGTGTTAAGCCTTTTCTTCGCACCCCGTTCGTCTTCCCTCCCCCTCCCGTCCTTGTCGAGAGCGCACCTATTTACAAGGTACATAAAATTATGGACATGCGTTCTCGGGGACGGGGTCACCAATACCTAGTGGATTGGGAGGGTTACGGTCCTGAGGAGAGGAGTTGGGTTCCGTCTCGGGGCGTGCTGGACCGTTCGCTCATCGATGATTTCCTCCGTTGCCGCCAGGATTCCTCCTCGAGTGCGCCAGGAGGCGCTCGGTGAGTGGGGGTACTGTCATGTTTGTCATTCATTGTCATGTCTTGTCCCTGTGCTCCCCATGCTATTCGTTTCCCTCTGCTGGTCTTGTTTGGTTCTATCCTTCTCTCTCCCCCTCCCTCTCTCACTCTCTCGCTCTCTCTTCTCTCTGTCGTTCCGTTCCTGCTCCCAGCTGTTCCTATTCCCCTAATCATCATTTAGTCTTTCCACACCTGTTCCCGATCCTTTCCCCTGATTAGACTCCCTATTTATTCCTTTGTGATCCGTTCCTGTTCCATCGGTTCCTTGTTTTGTATTCCATGCTGTAATTGCGTTTCGCCCTGTCCTGTCGTGTTTTTTGCCGTGATTGTATATCACCCTGTCCTGTCGTGTTTTGTGCCTTCTTCAGACGCTGCGTGTGAGCAGGTGTCTCAGTTGACTACGGCCTGCGCCTACCCGAAGCGACCTGCAGTCTGTGGCCGCTTCTCCAGTTGTTTTCCCCTCTACTATCTAGAGGATTTCAGTTATTCGGTTTTGAGCATTAATAAACTCTGTTTCTGTTAAGTCGCGTTTGGGTCCTCCTTCACCTGCATAATGCCTGTACCTGCCCGCCCGTCCAACATCACTACTCTGGACGGTTCTGACTTAGAATATGTGAACAACTACAAATACTTAGATGTCTGGTTAGACTGTAAACTCTCCTTCCAGACTCACATCAAACATCTCCAATCCAAAATTAAATCTAGAATTGGCTTCCTATTTCGCAACAAAGCATCCTTCACTCATGCTGCCAAACATACCCTTGTAAAATGACCATCCTACCGATCCTCGACTTCGGCGATGTCATTTACAAAATAGCCTCAATACCCTACTCAATACATTGGATGCAGTCTATCACAGTGCCATCAGTTTTGTCACCAAAGCCCCATATATTACCCACCATTGCAACCTGTACGTTTCTTGTTCGCTGGCCCTCGTTTCATACTCGTCACCAAATTCCCTGGCTCCAGGTCATCTACAAGACCCTGCTAAGTGAAGTCCCACCATATCTCAGCTCACTGGTCACCATAGCAGCACCCACCTGTAGCACGCGCTCCAGCAGGTACTGAATATCTCTCTGGTCACCCCCAAAACCAATTCTTCCTTTGGCCGCCTCTCCTTCCAGTTCTCTGCTACCAATGACTGGAACGAACTACGAAAATCACTGAAACTGGAAACACTTATCTCCCTCACTAGCTTTAAGCACCAGCTGTCAGATCAGCTCACAGATTACTGCACCTGTACACAGCCCATCTATAATTTAGCCCAAACAACTACCTCTCCTCCTAATGTATTAATTAATTAATTTTGCTCCTTTACACCCTATTATTTATATCTCTACCTTGCACATTCTTCCACTGCAAATCTACCATTCCAGTGTTTTAATTGCTATATTGTATTTACTTCGCCACCATGGCCTTTGTTTGCCTTTACCTCCCTTCTCTCACCTAATTTGCTTACATTGTACATAGACGTATTTTTCTAATGTATTATTGACTGTATGTTTGTTTTATTCCATGTGTAACTCTGTGTTGTTGTATGTGTCGTACTGCTTTGCTTTATCCTGGACAGGTCGCAATTGTAAATGAGAACTTGTTCTAAACTTGCCTACCTGGTTAAATAAAGGTGAAATATATATATTTTTGAAACTCTACACCCCAATCTGAACACTCCGTTCTGCCACCTCTGTTCTCTTGGCCCTCCCACCCCTATGGGATGGCAACTCCCGCTCAGCATAGTACAAGCTCTTCTCTGTCCTGGCTCCCCAATGGTGGAACCATCTTCCCCCTGAAGCTAGGACAGCAGAGTCCCTGTCCATCTTCCCCCTGATGCTAGGACAGCAGAGTCCCTGTCCATCTTCTGAAAACATCTGAAACCTTCCTGAAAGAGTATCTTAAATAATCCCACAACACCCCCCCCACCCCAAGCACACACCCTTCTCACCCCTATCATTCACACTTTACTTTATATCATTTTTTTTCTCCTTACTAGCTCTAAATTTGCTGATATCGACTTTATTGAAGAAAAATGTACTTACTATGATTGTGATATGGTTGTCCTACGTAGCTATCTTAAGATGACTGCACTAACTGTAAGTCTCTTTGGATAGGAGCGTCTGCTAAATGACTAACATGTACATGTAAAGTCAACACAGAATAAGATTTGAGCCATCCTATGCCACGATCTTGAGGTCACAGACAAAAGTTCATCGTCGTGGACAAATTCTTAGGTCGGAAGCGATTGTCGGACAACTTGGCTCGTTCGGAGTGACAGGGTCTAGGTCTGTTGGTTCAGTACCACTACATCTTGGCTCGTGCAGTGTGACAGGGTCTAGGTGTGCTGATTCAGTTCCACGACATCTTGGCTCGTTCAGTGTGACAGGGTCTAGGTGTGCTGATTCAGTTCCACGACATCTTGGCTCGTTCAGTGTGACAGGGTCTAGGTGTGCTGATTCAGTACCACTACATCTTGGCTCGTTCGGTGTGACAGGGTCTAGGTCTGTTGGTTCAGTACCACTACATCTTGGCTCGTTCAGTGTGACAGGGTCTAGGTGTGCTGGTTCAGTACCACTACATCTTGGCTCGTTCGGAGTGACAGGGTCTAGGTCTGTTGGTTCAGTACCACTACATCTTGGCTCGTGCAGTGTGACAGGGTCTGGGTCTGCTGATTCAGTACCACTACATCTTGGCTCGTTCAGTGTGACAGGGTCGAGGTGTGCTGGTTCAGTACCACTACATCTTGGCTCGTTCAGTGTGACAGGGTCTAGGTCTGCTGGTTCAATACCACTACGTGCGGTCGTAGGCTCAGACAAAGATGAAATGGCACATGGCACATCCAGACAAAGATGAAATGGCACATCCAGACAAAGATGAAATGGCACATGGCACATCCAGACAAAGATGAAATGGCACATCCATACAAAGATGAAATGGCACATGACATGGCACATACACACATGAAGTACACCGCTGCAGCTGATGCAGCCACGCAAGCCAATCACACAACTGAAGGTAATCATACAATCTGACCAGGTTGATATAAAGATTTTAATCCGGTAACATCGCACAATGTGACGTGAAAATCATAAAATACTGAATCCAAGACTAAATCCAATCAGTCTACATAGGCCTTAAGACTGGAGTCTACTGAACAGTAGGGTTCTGGTCTGTCCTTCAGGTCTTCCTGCCATTAACAAAGGCTGGAGGACTGAACAGTAGGGTTCTGGTCCGTCCTTCAGGTCTTCCTGCCATTAACTAAGGCTGGAGGACTGAATGGTAGGGTTCTGGTCTGTCCTTCAGTCTTCCTACTATTAACTAAGGCTGGAGGACTGAATGGTAGGGTTCTAGTCTGTCCTTCAGTCTTCCTACCATTAACTAAGGCTGGAGGACTGAACAGTAGGGTTCTGGTCTGTCCTTCAGTCTTCCTCCATTAACTAGTCTAGAGGACTGAACGGTAGGGTTCTGGTCTGTCCTTCAGTCTTCCTACCATAAACTAGTCTAGAGGACTGAACGGTAGGGTTCTGGTCTGTCCTTCAGTCTTCCTACCATTAACTAGAGCCTAGAGGACTGAATGGTAGGGTATTGGTCTGTCCTTCAGTCTTCCTACCATTAACTATGGCCGGAGGATGGAACGGTAGGGTTCTGGTCTGTCCTTCAGTCTTCCTACCATTAACTAGAGCCTAGAGGACTGAACGGTAGGGTATTGGTCTGTCCTTCAGTCTTCCTACCATTAACTAAGGCCGGAGGACTGAATGGTAGGGTTCTGGTCTGTCCTTCAGTCTTCCTACCATTAACTAGAGCCTAGAGGACTGAATGGTAGGGTTCTGGTCTGTCCTTCAGAGGACTGAAGGGTAGGGTTCTGGTCTGTCCTTCAGAGGACTGGATGTTAGGGTTCTAGTCTGTCCTTCAGTCTTCCTACCATTAACTAAGGCTGGAGGACTGAACAGTAGGGTTCTGGTCTGTCCTTCAGTCTTCCTCCATTAACTAGTCTAGAGGACTGAACGGTAGGGTTCTGGTCTGTCCTTCAGTCTTCCTACCATTAACTAAGGCTGGAGGACTGAACGGTAGGATTCTGGTCTGTCCTTCAGTCTTTCTACCATTAACTAGAGCCTAGAGGACTGAACGGTAGGGTATTGGTCTGTCCTTCAGTCTTCTTACCATTAACTAAGGCCGGAGGACTGAACGGTAGGGTTCTGGTCTGTCCTTCAGTCTTCCTACCATTAACTAGAGCCTAGAGGACTGAATGGTAGGGTATTGGTCTGTCCTTCAGTCTTCCTACCATTAACTAAGGCTGGAGGACTGAACGGTAGGATTCTGGTCTGTTTCAGTCTTCCTACCATTAACTAGAGCCTAGAGGACTGAACGGTAGGGTTCTGGTCTGTCCTTCAGTCTTCCTACCATTAACTAGTCTAGAGGACTGAACGGTAGGGTTCTGGTCTGTCCTTCAGAGGACTGAAGGGTAGGGTTCTGGTCTGTCCTTCAGAGGACTGAACGGTAGGGTTCTGGTCTGTCCTTCAGAGGACTGAAGGGTAGGGTTCTGGTCTGTCCTTCAGAGGACTGAACGGTAGAGTTCTGGTCTGTCCTTCAGAGGACTGAACAGTAGGGTTCTGGTCTGTCCTTCAGTCTTCCTACCATTAACTAGTCTAGAGGACTGAACGGTAGGGTTCTGGTCTGTCCTTCAGAGGACTGAAGGGTAGGGTTCTGGTCTGTCCTTCAGAGGACTGAACGGTAGGGTTCTGGTCTGTCCTTCAGAGGACTGAACAGTAGGGTTCTGGTCTGTCCTTCAGTCTTCCTACCATTAACTAGAGCCTAGAGGACTGAAGGGTAGGGTTCTGGTCTGTCCTTCAGAGGACTGAAGGGTAGGGTTCTGGTCTGTCCTTCAGAGGACTGAAGGGTAGGGTTCTGGTCTGTCCTTCAGAGGACTGAAGGGTAGGGTATTGGTCTGTCCTTCAGAGGACTGAAGGGTAGGGTTCTGGTCTGTCCTTCAGAGAACTGAAGGGTAGTGTTCTGGTCTGTTCTTCAGAGGACTGAAGGGCAGGGTTCTGGTCTGTCCTTCAGAGGACTGAAGGGTAGGGTTCTGGTCTGTCCTTCAGAGGACTGAAGGGTAGGGTTCTGGTCTGTCCTTCAGAGGACTGAATGGTAGGGTTCTGGTCTGTCCTTCAGAGGACTGAAGGGTAGGGTTCTAGTCTGTCCTTCAGAGGACTGAAGGGTAGGGTCTGCTAAATGACATAAATGTAAATGTTCTGGTCTGTCCTTCAGAGGACTGAAGGGTAGGGTTCTGGTCTGTCCTTCAGAGGACTGAACAGTAGGGTTCAGGTCTGTCCTTCAGAGGACTGAAGGGTATAGCTCTTTAAGCAACCAAATATGATAAAGTAATGTGGTGAGATTTAGCATCAGCTTAATTAGTTCTGCTAAATCTACACTCCGCCTGTGAATACACTCACAGCACACACACACACACACACACACACACACACACACACACACACACACAGACAGACCTTCAGATCCTGGTGGAAAACGCAGCCAACCGATGAGCCAACGCTGAAGCAGCGCTTTCTAAAACCCTACATGACAGGTCTGTGCCTGAGGCTACAAGCTAGCCTTCTCCACTCCTCCCTATACACTCCTCTTCTCCTCCTCCCTCCATCCATCCACCCCTTCATCAAAGCCCTCCTCTCACACTGACCCTGAGAGGGGGGTGGCCATATATATTGCCCCCTGGAAGAAGAGGAGAATGGAGGGAGAACGGGGAAGGGGAAGAGGGGAAGAGGAGAATGAAGGAGGGGTGAAGGAGGGAGAGGATGGAGGGGGATGATGGAGGGGAGAGTAGCGTGAAGGGGGAGGGGGTAGGGGGATCGGGGATCGGGGGAAGAGGATGGAGGGGAGAGTAGCGAGAAGGGGTGAGAGGGTGGAGGGTAGAGGGGTAGGGGAGAGGGAAGAGGGGTAGGGGGATGGGGGAGAGTATGGAGGGGAGAGTAGCGGGATGGGGGGTGAGAGGGTGGAGGGTGGAGCAGGGAGGGTGATGGGGATGAGAGAGGAGAGAAGCGTGTGAAATCTCACTGTCTGCTTTAATATTCCTGCAGAGTGAGAAACAGACAGAAAATCGATCACGTCATTTTTCCTCCAATATGAAAAACTTAAGGGGGAAAGAAGAGTGACCCCCCCCCCTCCTCCTCCTTTTCGGTCAATCATGTTTAGTCTCTCTTTCTTTCGGTAAAACTACAAAATAAAAAATGTGATTACGTGAATCATAACTATAGCTCGTGCCATGTCTATTGAACGAGATCCTAATCATAACTATAGCTCGTGCCATGTCTATTGAACGAGATCCTAATCATAACTATAGCTCGTGCCATGTCTATTGAGCGAGATCCTAATCATAACTATAGCTCGTGCCATGTCTATTGAGCGAGATCTAATCATAACTATAGCTCGTGCCATGTCTATTGAGCGAGATCCTAATCATAACTATAGCTCGTGCCATGTCTATTGAGCGAGATCTAATCATAACTATAGCTCGTGCCATGTCTATTGAGCGAGATCCTAATCATAACTATAGCTCGTGCCATGTCTATTGAGCGAGATCCTAATCATAACTATAGCTCGTGCCATGTCTATGCCATGTCTATTGATGTCGAGATCCTAATCATAACTATAGCTCGTGCCATGTCTATGCCATGTCTATTGAACGAGATCCTAATCATAACTATAGCTCGTGCCATGTCTATTGAGCGAGATCCTAATCATAACTATAGCTCGTGCCATGTCTATTGAGCGAGATCCTAATCATAACTATAGCTCGTGCCATGTCTATTGAACGAGATCCTAATCATAACTATAGCTCGTGCCATGTCTATTGAGCGAGATCCTAATCATAACTATAGCTCGTGCCATGTCTATTGAGCGAGATCCTAATCATAACTATAGCTCGTGCCATGTCTATTGAGCGAGATCCTAATCATAACTATAGCTCGTGTGCCATGTCTATTGAGCAGAGATCCTAATCATAACTATAGCTCGTGCCATGTCTATTGAGCGAGATCCTAATCATAACTATAGCTCGTGCCATGTCTATTGAGCGAGATCCTAATCATAACTATAGCTCGTGTGCCATGTCTATTGTGCCATGTCTATTGAGCGAGATCCTAATCATAACTATAGCTCGTGCCATGTCTATTGAACGAGATCCTAATCATAACTATAGCTCGTGCCATGTCTATTGAGCGAGATCCTAATCATAACTATAGCTCGTGCCATGTCTATTGAACGAGATCCTAATCATAACTATAGCTCGTGCCATGTCTATTGAACGAGATCCTAATCATAACTATAGCTCGTGCCATGTCTATTGAACGAGATCCTAATCATAACTATAGCTTGTGCCATGTCTATTGAACGAGATCCTAATCATAACTATAGCTCGTGCCATGTCTATTGAACGAGATCCTAATCATAACTATAGCTCGTGCCATGTCTATTGAACGAGATCCTAATCATAACTATAGCTCGTGCCATGTCTATTGAGCGAGATCCTAATCATAACTATAGCTCGTGCCATGTCTATTGAACGAGATCCTAATCATAACTATAGCTCGTGCCATGTCTATTGAACGAGATAACCTAATCGTGCCATGTCTATTGAACGAGATCTAATCATAACTATAGCTCGTGCCATGTCTATTGAACAAGATCTAATCATAACTATAGCTCGTGCCATGTCTATTGAACGAGATCCTAATCATAACTATAGCTCGTGCCATGTCTATTGAACGAGATCCTAATCATAACTATAGCTCGTGCCATGTCTATTGAGCGAGATCCTAATCATAACTATAGCTCGTGCCATGTCTATTGAGCGAGATCCTAATCATAACTATAGCTCGTGCCATGTCTATTGAACGAGATCCTAATCATAACTATAGCTCGTGCCATGTCTATTGAACGAGATCCTAATCATAACTATAGCTCGTGCCATGTCTATTGAACGAGATCCTAATCATAACTATAGCTCGTGCCATGTCTATTGAACGAGATCCTAATCATAACTATAGCTCGTGCCATGTCTATTGAGCGAGATCTAATCATAACTATAGCTCGTGCCATGTCTATTGAACGAGATCCTAATCATAACTATAGCTCGTGCCATGTCTATTGAACGAGATCCTAATCATAACTATAGCTCGTGCCATGTCTATTGAGCGAGATCCTAATCATAACTATAGCTCGTGCCATGTCTATTGAGCGAGATCCTAATCATAACTATAGCTCGTGCCATGTCTATTGAGCGAGATCCTAATCATAACTATAGCTCGTGCCATGTCTATTGAATTGAGAGATCCTAATCATAACTATAGCTCGTGCCATGTCTATTGAACGAGATCCTAATCATAACTATAGCTCGTGCCATGTCTATTGAACGAGATCCTAATCATAACTATAGCTCGTGCCATGTCTATTGAGCGAGATCCTAATCATAACTATAGCTCGTGCCATGTCTATTGAACGAGATCCTAATCATAACTATAGCTCGTGCCATGTCTATTGAACGAGATCCTAATCATAACTATAGCTCGTGCCATGTCTATTGAACGAGATCCTAATCATAACTATAGCTCGTGCCATGTCTATTGAACGAGATCATAACTATGCTCGTGCCATGTCTATTGAACAGAGATCCTAATCATAACTATAGCTCGTGCCATGTCTATTGAACGAGATCCTAATCATAACTATAGCTCGTGCCATGTCTATTGAACGAGATCCTAATCATAACTATAGCTCGTGCCATGTCTATTGAACGAGATCCTAATCATAACTATAGCTCGTGCCATGTCTATTGAGCGAGATCCTAATCATAACTATAGCTCGTGCCATGTCTATTGAGCGAGATCTAATCATAACTATAGCTCGTGCCATGTCTATTGAACGAGATCCTAATCATAACTATAGCTCGTGCCATGTCTATTGAACGAGATCCTAATCATAACTATAGCTCGTGCCATGTCTATTGAACGAGATCCTAATCATAACTATAGCTCGTGCCATGTCTATTGAGTCGAGATCCTAATCATAACTATAGCTCGTGCCATGTCTATTGAGCGAGATCCTAATCATAACTATAGCTCGTGCCATGTCTATTGAACGAGATCCTAATCATAACTATAGCTCGTGCCATGTCTATTGAGCGAGATCCTAATCATAACTATAGCTCGTGCCATGTCTATTGAACGAGATCCTAATCATAACTATAGCTCGTGCCATGTCTATTGAACGAGATCCTAATCATAACTATAGCTCGTGCCATGTCTATTGAACGAGATCCTAATCATAACTATAGCTCGTGCCATGTCTATTGAACGAGATCCTAATCATAACTATAGCTCGTGCCATGTCTATTGAACGAGATCCTAATCATAACTATAGCTCGTGCCATGTCTATTGAACGAGATCCTAATCATAACTATAGCTCGTGCCATGTCTATTGAAGATCCTAATCATAACTATAGCTCGTGCCATGTCCTAAGATCAATCATAACTATAGCTCGTGCCATGTCTATTGAACGAGATCCTAATCATAACTATAGCTCGTGCCATGTCTATTGAACGAGATCCTAATCATAACTATAGCTCGTGCCATGTCTATTGAACGAGATCCTAATCATAACTATAGCTCGTGCCATGTCTATTGAACGAGATCCTAATCATAACTATAGCTCGTGCCATGTCTATTGAGCGAGATCCTAATCATAACTATAGCTCGTGCCATGTCTATTGAGCGAGATCCTAATCATAACTATAGCTCGTGCCATGTCTATTGAACGAGATCCTAATCATAACTATATTGAACGAGATCCTAATCATAACTATAGTCGTGCCATGTCTATTGAACGAGATCCTAATCATAACTATAGCTCGTGCCATGTCTATTGAACGAGATCCTAATCATAACTATAGCTCGTGCCATGTCTATTGAACGAGATCCTAATCATAACTATAGCTCGTGCCATGTCTATTGAGCGAGATCCTAATCATAACTATAGCTCGTGCCATGTCTATTGAACGAGATCCTAATCATAACTATAGCTCGTGCCATGTCTATTGAACGAGATCCTAATCATAACTATAGCTCGTGCCATGTCTATTGAACGAGATCCTAATCATAACTATAGCTCGTGCCATGTCTATTGAACGAGATCCTAATCATAACTATAGCTCGTGCCATGTCTATTGAACGAGATCCTAATCATAACTATAGCTCGTGCCATGTCTATTGAACGAGATCCTAATCATAACTATAGCTCGTGCCATGTCTATTGAACGAGATCCTAATCATAACTATAGCTCGTGCCATGTCTATTGAACGAGATCCTAATCATAACTATAGCTCGTGCCATGTCTATTGAGCGAGATCCTAATCATAACTATAGCTCGTGCCATGTCTATTGAACGAGATCCTAATCATAACTATAGCTCGTGCCATGTCTATTGAACGCAGATCCTAATCATAACTATAGCTCGTGCCATGTCTATTGAACGAGATCCTAATCATAACTATAGCTCGTGCCATGTCTATTGAACGAGATCCTAATCATAACTATAGCTCGTGCCATGTCTATTGAACGAGATCCTAATCATAACTATAGCTCGTGTGCCATGTCTATTGAACGAGATCCTATAGCTCGTGCCATGTCTATTGAACTCATAACTATAGCTCGTGCCATGTCTATTGAACGAGATCCTAATCATAACTATAGCTCGTGCCATGTCTATTGAACGAGATCCTAATCATAACTATAGCTCGTGCCATGTCTATTGAACGAGATCCTAATCATAACTATAGCTCGTGCCATGTCTATTGAGCGAGATCTAATCATAACTATAGCTCGTGCCATGTCTATTGAACGAGATCCTAATCATAACTATAGCTCGTGCCATGTCTATTGAACGAGATCCTAATCATAACTATAGCTCGTGCCATGTCTATTGAACGAGATCTAATCATAACTATGGCTCGTGCCATGTCTGCCATGTGCCATGTCTATTGAACGAGATCCTAATCATAACTATAGCTCGTGCCATGTCTATTGAACGAGATCCTAATCATAACTATAGCTCGTGCCATGTCTATTGAACGAGATCCTAATCATAACTATAGCTCGTGCCATGTCTATTGAACGAGATCCTAATCATAACTATAGCTCGTGCCATGTCTATTGAACGAGATCCTAATCATAACTATAGCTCGTGCCATGTCTATTGAACGAGATCCTAATCATAACTATAGCTCGTGCCATGTCTATTGAACGAGATCCTAATCATAACTATAGCTCGTGCCATGTCTATTGAACGAGATCCTAATCATAACTATAGCTCGTGCCATGTCTATTGAACGAGATCCTAATCATAACTATAGCTCGTGCCATGTCTATTGAACGAGATCCTAATCATAACTATAGCTCGTGCCATGTCTATTGAACGAGATCCTAATCATAACTATAGCTAGTGCCATGTCTATTGAACGTGCCATGTCTATCATAACTATAGCTCGTGCCATGTCTATTGAGATCCTAATCATAACTATAGCTCGTGCCATGTCTATTGAACGAGATCCTAATCATAACTATAGCTCGTCTAATCATAACTATAGCCATGTCTATTGAACGAGATCCTAATCATAACTATAGCTCGTGCCATGTCTATTGAACGAGATCCTAATCATAACTATAGCTCGTGCCATGTCTATTGAACGAGATCCTAATCATAACTATAGCTCGTGCCATGTCTATTGAACGAGATCCTAATCATAACTATAGCTCGTGCCATGTCTATTGAACGAGATCCTAATCATAACTATAGCTCGTGCCATGTCTATTGAGCGAGATCCTAATCATAACTATAGCTCGTGCCATGTCTATTGAACGAGATCCTAATCATAACTATAGCTCGTGCCATGTCTATTGAACGAGATCCTAATCATAACTATAGCTCGTGCCATGTCTATTGAGCGAGATCCTAATCATAACTATAGCTCGTGCCATGTCTATTGAGCGAGATCCTAATCATAACTATAGCTCGTGCCATGTCTATTGCTCGTGCCATGTCTAGAGATCCTAATCATAACTATAGCTCGTGCCATGTCTATTGAGCGAGATCCTAATCATAACTATAGCTCGTGCCATGTCTATTGAGCGAGATCCTAATCATAACTATAGCTGTCTATTGTGCCATGTCTATTGAGCGAGATCCTAATCATAACTATAGCTCGTGCCATGTCTATTGAACGAGATCCTAATCATAACTATAGCTCGTGCCATGTCTATTGAACGAGATCCTAATCATAACTATAGCTCGTGCCATGTCTATTGAACGAGATCCTAATCATAACTATAGCTCGTGCCATGTCTATTGAACGAGATCCTAATCATAACTATAGCTCGTGCCATGTCTATTGAACGAGATCCTAATCATAACTATAGCTCGTGCCATGTCTATTGAACGAGATCCTAATCATAACTATAGCTCGTGCCATGTCTATTGAACGAGATCCTAATCATAACTATAGCTCGTGCCATGTCTATTGAGCAGAGATCCTAATCATAACTATAGCTCGTGCCATGTCTATTGAGCGAGATCCTAATCATAACTATAGCTCGTGCCATGTCTATTGAACGAGATCTAATCATAACTATGGCTGGGTGCTTCATGTCTATTGAACGATCTATAATCATAACTATAGCTCGTGCCATGTCTATTGAACGAGATCCTAATCATAACTATAGCAGGTGTCATGTCTATTGAACGAGATCCTAATCATAACTATAGTCACGTGTGTCTATTGAACGAGATCCTAACATAACTATGGCTCGGTGCCATGTCTGTTGAACGAGATCCTAATCATAACTATAGCTCGTGCCATGTCTATTGAACGAGATCCTAATCATAACTATAGCTCTGTGTGCCATGTCTATTGAACGAGATCCTAATCATAACTATAGTCGTGCCATGTCTATTGAAACGAGATCCTAATCATAGCTTATAGCTCGTGCCATGTCTATTGAACGAGATCCCCTAATCATAACTATAGCTGGGTGCCATGTCTATTGAACGAGATCCTAATCATAACTATAGCTCGTGTGCCATGTCATTGAACGAGATCCTAATCATAACTATAGCTCGTGCCATGTCTATTGAACGAGATCCTAATCATAACTATAGCTCGTGCCATGTCTATTGAACGAGATCCTAATCATAATAACTATAGCTGTGCCATGTCTATTGAACGAGATCCTAATCATAACTATAGCTCGTGCCATGTCTATTGAACGAGATCCTAATCATAACTATAGCTCGTGCCATGTCTATTGAACGAGATCCTAATCATAACTATAGCTCGTGCCATGTCTATTGAGCGAGATCCTAATCATAACTATAGCTCGTGCCATGTCTATTGAGACGAGATCC
>NW_025750687.1:0-18115 GCF_021184085.1 Oncorhynchus gorbuscha | reverse complement strand
AATCACCCACCAACCAAGGACCAAGCTGGCGGTAACGGGCAACGGCAAAAAGCGGCAGCAGGAGAAGGAACAGAGGCAGCAGCAAGCATGAGCAGCAGCAGCAGTGGGAGATGCTGCACTATTTGGATAAATGGACTTGGAGGGAGATCCTTGACGGAAAAGGCACCTGGGCAGAGCCATGGATGGAATTGGAGCTGCCTGCGAAGCAGAGTGCTGAGTCTGAGAGTGTGGAGGATGTATTGGGACAGAGTAGAAAGAAAGCTGTTGGTTTGGCATAGTATGCACGGCATACCAGTGCCAGCACCACGCATCAGGCCTATAGTGCGCCTCATTGTCCAGCGCTGCCGAGCCTTCCTCCTCTCCAGCGCAGCCAGAGTCTCCCGCCTGTCCGGCACTGTCAGAGCTACCGCCCTCATGCCAGAGGCGCCAGAGGCCCTCATTCCAGAGGCACCAGTGCTCCTCAGTCCAGCTGCCAGAGCCTTTTTCTCCCGCCTGCCCAGCGCCGCCTGAGCTACCCGTCTGCCCAGCGCCGCCTGAGCTACCCGCCTGCTCAGCGCCGCCCGAGCCACCCGTCTGCCCAGCGCCTGAGCTACCCGTCTGCCCAGCGCCGCCTGAGCTACCTCGCCGGCCCAGCGCCTCGCCTGAGCTACCAGTCTGCCCAGCGCCGCCCAGCCTGCCCGGCGCCGCAAGTGCCGCCAGTCTGCCCAGCGCAATAGTGCCGCCAGTCTGCCCAGCGCCGCCAGTGCCAGGTCAGCCAGGATCAGTTAGGATCTGCCAGGATCCGCCAGATCTGCCAGTCGGCCAGGATCCGCCAGTCAGCCAGGATCCGCCAGTCAGCCTGGATCCGCCAGTCGGCCAGGATCTGCTAGATCCGCCATTCAGCCAGGATCCGCCAGAAGTGCCAGTCAGCCAGGATCTGCCCGAACTGCCAGTCGGCCAGGATCCGCCAGTCTGCCAGGATCCGCCAGTCTGCCAGGATCCGCCAGTCTGCCAGGATCCGCCAGTCTGCCAGGATCCGCCGTCGGCCAGGATCCGCGAGTCAGCCAGGATCAGTTAGATCCGCCAGTCTGCCAGGGTCTGCCAGGATCCGCCAGAACTGCCAGTCTGCCAGGATCCGCCAGTCTGCCAGGATCCGCCAGTCTGCCAGGATCCGCCAGTCTGCCAGGATCCGCCAGTCTGCCAGGATCCGCCAGTCTGCCAGGATCCGCCAGTCTGCCAGGATCCGCCAGAACTGCCAGTGTGCCAGGATCCGCCAGTCGGCCAGGATCCGCCAGTCAGCCAGGATCTGCCAGTCTGCCAGGATCAGTTAGATCCGCCATTCAGCCAGGATCTGCCAGTGTGCCAGGGGATCCGCCAGTTCGCCAGGATCCGCCGGATCTGCCAATCGCCAGTCAGCCAGGATTCGCCAGTGTGCCAGGATCTGCCAGAGACTGCCAGTGTACAGTCAGCCAGTCTGCCAGAACTGCCAGTCAGCCAGGATCCGCTAGAACTGCCAGTCAGCCAGGATCCGCTAGTCGGCCAGGGATCCGCCAGTCGCCAGGATCCGCCAGTCGGCCAGATCTCACCAGTCAGCCAGGATCCGCCAGAAGTGCCAGTCAGCCAGGATATGCCAGATACGCGAGTCAGCTAGGATCTGAGCTTCTTCTCATCTGCCGGAACTACCAGGCCAGCCAGGATCTGGTAGATCCATCAACCTGCCTGAGCTTCTCACTCCTGAGCTTCCCACACTCCTGAGCTTCCCCTGTCCCTAGCTGCCTCAGTCCAGTGGGGCCCATTGTTAGGTTTCCTAGGCCAAGGTTAGCGGCGAACGTCGCCACTAAGGGACACTAAGGAGGTGGACTAAGACAATTATGGAGTGGGGTCCACGTCCAGCGCCAGAGCCGCCACCGGGAGATGCCACCAGACCCTCCCTATAGGATTAGGTTGTGCATTCGGGAGTCCACACCTTGGGGGGTTCTGTCACGTTCTGTCCATCGCGTTCGTATGTGTTTTCCTTGTTTTAGTGTTGGTCAGGACGTGAGCTGGGTGGGCATTCTATGTTGTGTGTCTAGTTTGTCTATTTCTATGTTTGGCCTGATATGGTTCTCAATCAGAGGCAGGTGTTAGTCATTATCTCTGATTGGGAAACCATATTTAGGTAGCCTGTTTTGTGTTGGGTTTTGTGGGTGATTGTTCCTGTCTCTGTGTTTTGCACCAGATAGGGCTGTTTTGGTTTTCCACGTTTATTGTTTGGTAGTGTTTCATGTTTTATCTGTTTTTATTAAACATGAGTCAATATAACCACTGTGTTTTGGTCCTCTACTTCACCACAGGAAAACCCTGACAGTATGGAGTACAGTATATGCATATGAGATGAGTAATGTAGGGTATATAAACATAAAGTGGCATAGCTTAAAGTGGCTAGTGATACACGTATTACATAAAGATGGCAAGATGCAGTAGATGATATAGAGTACAGTATATACATGTACATATGAGATGAGTAATGTAAGGTATGTAAACATTATATTAAGTGGCATTGTTTAAAGTGGCTAGTGATACATTTTTACATCAATTTCCATTAGTAAAGTGGCTGGAGTTGAGTCAGTATGTTGGCAGCAGCCACTCAATGTTAGTGGTGGCTGTTTAACAGTCTGATGGACTTGAGATTGAAGGTGTTTCAGTTTCTCGGTCCCTGCTTTGATGCACCTGTACTGACCCCGCCTCTGGATGATTGTGGGGTGAAAAGGCAGTGGCTCGGGTGGTTGTTGTCCTTCATGATCTTTGGCCTTCCTGTGACATTGGATGGTGTAGGTGTCCTGGAGGACAGGTAGTTTGCTCCCGGTGATCAAATCAAATCAAATTGATTTATATAGCCCTTCATACATCAGCTGATATCTCAAAGTGCTGTACAGAAACCCAGCCTAAACCCCAAACAGCAAGCAATGCAGGTGTAGAAGCACGGTGGCTAGGAAAAAAACTCTACAAAGGCCAAACCTAGGAAGAAACCTAGAGAGGAACCAGGTTATGTGGGGTGGCTAGTACTCTTCTGGCTGTGCCGGGTGGAGATTATAACAGAACATGGCCAAGATGTTCAAATGTTCATAAACACCAGCATGGTCGAATAATAATAAGGCAGAACAGTTGAAACTGGAGCAGCAGCACGGCCAGGTGGACTGGGGACAGCAAGGAGTCATCATGTCAGGTAGTCCTGGGGCATGGTCCTAGGGCTCAGGTCTTCCCGAGAGAGAGAAAGAAAGAGAGAAGGGAGAATTAGAGAATGCACACTTAGATTCACACAGGACACCGAATAGACAAGAGAAGTACTCCAGATATAACAAAACTGACCCTAGCCCCGACACATAAACTACTGCAGCATAAACACTGGAGGCTGAGACAGGAGGGGTCAGAGACACTGTGGCCCCATCCGAGGACACCCCCGGACAGGGCCAAACAGGGAAGGATATAACCCCACCCACTTTGCCAAAGCACAGCCCCACACCACTAGAGGGATATCTTCAACCACCAACTTACCATCCTGAGACAAGGCTGAGTATAGCCCACAAAGATCTCCGCCACGGCACAACCCAAGGGGGGCGCCAACCCAGACAGGATGACCACATTGTGATGCATTGTGCAGACCTCACTACCCTTACAGCTGTGGGGGAGCAGTTGCCGTACCCAGGCGGTGATACAGCCCGACAGGATGCTCTCGATTGTGCATCTGTAGAAGTTTAGGAGGCTTATGACAAGCCACATTTCTTCAGCCTCCTGAGCTGGAAGAGGCACTGATGCGCCTTCTACACAACGTTGTCTGTGTGGGTGGACCAATTCAGTTTATCCGTGATGTGTACGCCGAGGAGCTTACTACCCTCTCCACTACTGTCCCGTCGATGTGGAATGGAGGGGTGCTCCCTTTGCTGTTTCCTGAAGTCTACAATCATTTCCTTTGTGCCATCTCAAAACCATAATAGTTTTCAATCCCTGACACATCTGACGAGCGTCAGAGCCGATGCAGTAGGATTCAATCTTAGTCCTGTATTGACGGTTTGCCTGTTTGATGGTTCTGTCTGAGGGCATAGTGGTGTCCCGCTCCTTGAAAGTGGCAGCTCTATCCTTTAGCTCGTTGGGGATGTTGCCTGTTTTTCCATGGTATTCTACCTCAGACGAGCAATATTTCGAGACTTCTTTAACTTCTTAAGCGCAACTGACACGCAGGCGTCCCATCTAGCCATCTGGAAATGCAAATGCGCTACGCTAAATGCTAATAGCACTTGTTAAAACTCAAACGTTCATTAAAACACACATGCAGGGTACTGAATTAAAGCTACACTCTATTGTGAATCCAGCCAACAAGTCAGATTTTTTAAATGCTTTTCGGCAAAGCATGAGAAGCTATTATCTGATAGCATGCAACACCCCAAAATACCTGAAGGGGACGAAACAAAATCATTAGCATAGTCAAGGCTTACACAAAAACGCAGAAATAAAATATAAAACATTCATTACCTTGACGATCTTCTTTGTTGGCACTTAGATGTCCCATAAACATCACTATTGGGTCTTTTTTAATTAAATCGGTCCATATATACCCTAAATATCGATCTATGAAGAGTGTGTGATCAAGGAAAAACAGCGTTTTTTAAACGCAACGTCATTTTTTTAAATTAAAAAAGCTCTGGCGATAAACTTTAAAACACTTTGAAATACTTTTGTAGTCCAACTTTAGGTAATAGGTAAACGTTAATAATCTATCAAATTGATCACGGGGCGATGTGTGTATTCAATAGCTCCACGCCTTAAAATCATGGTCGGAAATCTCATCAAAACATCCTGTCGGAGAGACCGGAAGAAATGGGCCCTCTCTTCTTCGTTTGACCAAGAAACAAAGGCCAAGCAATTGGAAAGACTGGCGACATCCTGTGGAAGCTTCTAGGACTTGCAATCTCAGCTAGGTAATTTGCTTTCCCATAAACAATACATGCAAGTGGCGCATTGATATATTTTCAATTTTCAGTGATCAGTTTTTCTTCCGCTTTTCGATGAAACACACGTTATGTTATAGTCACAGCCGTGATTTAACCAGTTTTAGAAACGTCTGAGTGTTTTCTATCCACACATACTAATCATATGCATATACTATATTCCTGGCATGAGTAGCAGGACGCTGAAATGTGCTTGCGATTTTTAACAGAATGTTCGAAAAAAAGTAGGGTCGACTTAAGAGGTTAATGCATTTGAGCCAATCAGTTTTTGTTAAAGACCAAAGTTCATATTATGGCAAGAGCAAAATAAATACAAGCAAGAAATGACAGTCCATCATTGCTACGACGAAGGTCAGTCAATTGGAAAATTGTCAGAACTTTGAATATTTCTTCAGGTGCAGAGAATAAATTAATTAGAGTTACATTTGATTTAATAATTATTATTATTTACATTTGCCGCCCAAATAAATAAATGCTCTGAGTCTGTAGATCTCAATAACAGGAGAAGCATTCCACAGACTGCGTAAGATCAGGCAGCTAATGGTCAAGTTGACAGAGACACCTGCTCAACTAAGCATCAATGAAGGCAAAAAGACTTGACAGGACAAGGCGATACACAATCACAGCAAAAACCACGACAGGACAGGGCGATACACAATCACAGCACGGTGGAATCTCTTTCCCAATTTGAGACCAACAGGACTTTGTGAGACGGAACACAAGGTGAATAGGGACTCCAATCAGGGAAAGGATCGGGAACAGGTGTGGGAAGACTAAATGATGATTAGGGGAATAGGAACAGCTGGGAGCAGGAACGGAACGATAGAGAGAAGAGAGAGCGAGAGAGTGAGAGAGGAGGAGGAGAGAGGGATAGAAAGAGGGAAAGAACCTAATAAGACCAGCAGGGGAAACGAATAGAATGGGGAGCACAGGGACAAGACATGATAATAAATGACAAACATGACAGTACCCCCCACTCACCCGAGATGCCTCCTGGCGCACTCGAGTCAGGAATCAGGCGGCAACGGAGGAAATCATCGATGAGTGAACGGTCCAGCACGTCCCGATGACGGAACCCAACTCCTCTCCTCAGGACCGTAACCCTCCCAATCCACTAATTGTATTGGTGACCCCGTCCCCGAAACGCATGTCCATGATCTTATGTACCTTGTAAATAGGTGCGCTCTCGACAAGGACGGGAGGGGGAGGGAAGGACGAACGGGGTGCGAAGAAAGGGCTTAACACAGGAGACATGGAAGACAGGATGGACGCTCACGAAGATGTCGCGGAAGAAGCAATCGCACAGCGACAGGATTGATACAACCTGGGAAACACGGAGACGGACAGGCGCAATGAACCGCGGAGTCAACTTACGAGAAGCTGTCGTAAGAGGAAGGTTGCGAGTGGAAAAATACACTCTCTGGCCGCAACAATACCTTGGACTCTTAATCCTGCGTTTATTGGCGGTCTCACCGTCTGTGCCCTGTAACGGCAAAGTGCAGACCTCACCCTCCTCCAGGTGCGCTCACAACGTTGGACAAACGCTTGAGCGGAGGGAACGCTGGACTCGGCAAGCTGGGATGAGAACAGAGGAGGCTGGTAACCCAGACTACTCTGAAACGGAGATAACCCGGTAGCAGACGAAGGAGCACGCGAATTGTGAACGTATTCTGCCCAGGAGCTGTTCTGCCCAAGACGCAGGGTTTCTGAAAAGAAGGCTGCGTAGTATGCGACCAATCGTCTGATTGGCCCTCTCTGCTTGACCGTTAGACTGGGGATGAAACCCGGAAGAGAGACTGCGGACGCACCAATCAAACGACAGAACTCCCTCCAAAACTGTGACGTGAATTGCGGGCCTCTGTCTGAAACGGCGTCTAGCGGAGGAGCCATGAATTCTGAATACATTCTCAATAATGATTTGTGCCGTCTCCTTAGCGGAAGGAAGTTTAGCGAGGGAATGAAATGTGCCGCCTTAGAGAACCTATCGACAACCGTAAGAATCACAGTCTTCCCCGCAGACAAAGGCAGACCGGTAATGAAGTCTAAGGCGATGTGAGACCATGGTCGAGAAGGAATGGGGAGCGGTCTGAGGAGCGACCGGCAGGAGGAGAGTTACCCGACTTAGTCTGCGCGCGCAGTCCGAACAAGCAGCCACGAAACGGCGCGTGTCACGCTCCTGAGTCGGCCACCAAAGCGCTGGCGAATAGACGCAAGAGTGCCTCGAACACCGGGATGACCAGCTAACTTGGCAGAGTGAGCCCACTGAAGAACAGCCAGACGAGTGGAAACAGGAACGAAAAGGAGGTTACTAGGACAAGCGCGCGGCGGCGCAGTGTGCGTGAGTGCTTGCTTAACCTGTCTTTCAATTCCCCAGACTGTTAACCCGACAACACGCCCATAAGGAAGAATCCCCTCGGGATCAGTAGAAGCCATTAAGTCGTTTGGCAGAGCGGATGTACTCAAGGTTCTTATGGTCTGTCCAAGCGACAAAAGGAGCAGTCGCCCCCTCCAACCACTGTCGCCATTCGCCTAGGGCTAAGCGGATGGCGAGCAGTTCACGGTTACCCACATCATAGTTGCGCTCAGATGGCGACAGGCGATGAGAAAAATAAGCGCAAGGATGAACCTTATCGTCAGACTGGAAGCGCTGGGATAGAATGGCTCCCACGCCTACCTCTGAAGCGTCAACCTCGACAATGAATTGTCTAGTGACGTCAGGAGTAACGAGGATAGGAGCGGACGTAAAACGTTCTTTTAGAAGATCAAAAGCTCCCTGGGCGGAACCGGACCACTTAAAACACGTCTTGACAGAAGTAAGAGCTGTGAGAGGGGCAGCAACTTGACCGAAATTACGAATGAAACGCCGATAGAAATTAGCGAAACCTAAAAGCGCTGCAACTCGACACGTGACCTTGGAGCGGGCCAATCACTGACAGCTTGGACCTTAGCGGAATCCATCTGAATGCCTTCAGCGGAAATAACGGAACCGAGAAAAGTAACGGAGGAGACATGAAAGAGCACTTCTCAGCCTTTACGTAGAGACAATTCTCTAAAGGCGCTGTAGAACACGTCGAACGTGCTGAACATGAATCTCGAGTGACGGAGAAAAAATCAGGATATCGTCAAGATAGACAAAAACAAAAATGTTCAGCATGTCTCTCAGAACATCATTAACTAATGCCTGAAAAACAGCTGGCGCATTGGCGAGACCAAACGGCAGAACCCGGTACTCAAAATGCCCTAACGGAGTGTTAAACGCCGTTTTCCACTCGTCCCCCTCTCTGATGCGCACGAGATGGTAAGCGTTACGAAGGTCCAACTTAGTAAAGCACCTGGCTCCCTGCAGAATCTCGAAGGCTGATGACATAAGGGAAGCGGATAACGATTCTTAACCGTTATGTCATTCAGCCCTCGATAATCCACGCAGGGGCGCAGAGTACCGTCCTTCTTCTTAACAAAAAAGAACCCCGCCCCGGCCGGAGGAAGAAGGCACTATGGTACCGGCGTCAAGAGACACAGACAAATAATCCTCGAGAGCCTTACGTTCGGGAGCCGACAGAGAGTATAGTCTACCTCGAGGAGGAGTGGTCCCCGGAAGGAGATCAATACTACAATCATACGACCGGTGAGGAGGAAGGGAGTTGGCTCGGGACCGACTGAAGACCGTGCGCAGATCATGATATTCCTCCGGCACTCCTGTCAAATCGCCAGGTTCCTCCTGAGAAGTAGGGACAGAAGAAAGCGGGAGGGATGGCAGACATTAAACACTTCACATGACAAGAAACGTTCCAGGATAGGATAGAATTACTAGACCAATTAATAGAAGGATTATGACATACTAGCCAGGGATGACCCAAAACAACAGGTGTAAACGGTGAACGGAAAATCAAAAAAGAAATAGTCTCACTGTGGTTACCAGATACTGTGAGGGTTAAAGGTAGTGTCTCAAATCTGATACTGGGAAGATGACTACCATCTAAGGCAAACATGGGCGTAGGCTTCTCTAACTCTCTGAAAGGAATGTCATGTTTCCGAACCCATGCTTCGTCCATGAAACAACCCTCAGCCCCAGAGTCTATCAAGGCACTACATGTAGCACCCGAACCGGTCCAGCGTAGATGGACCGACAAAGTAGTACAGGATTTTGATGGAGAGACTTGAGTAGTTGCGCTCACCTGTAGCCCTCCGCTTACAGATGAGCTCTGGCTTTACTGGACATGAATTAACAAAATGTCCAGCAACTCCGCAATAGAGGCACAGGCGGTTGGTGATCCTCCGTTCCCTCTCCTTAGTCGAGATGCGAATCCCTCCCAGCTGCATGGGCTCAGTCTCAAAGCCAGAGGAGGAGATGGTTGCGATGCGGAGCAGGAAACACCGTTGATGCGAGCTCTCTTCCACGAGCCCGGTGACGAAGATCTACCCGTCGTTCTATGCGGATGGCGAGAGCAATCAAAGTCCACATCTGAAGGAACCTCCCGGGAGAGAATCTCATCCTTAACCACTGCGTGGAGTCCCTCCAGAAAACGGCGAGCAGCGCCGGCTCGTTCCACTCACTAGAGGCAGCAAGAGTGCGAAACTCAATAGAATAATCCGTTATGGACCGTTCACCTTGGCATAAGGAAGCCAGGGCCCTAGAAGCCTCCCCACCAAAAACTGAACGGTCAAAAACCCGAATCATCTCCTCTTTAAAGTTCTGGAACTTGTTAGAGCAATCAGCCCTTGCCTCCCAGATAGCTGTGCCCCATTCTCGAGCCCGGCCAGTAAGGAGTGAAATGACGTAAGCAACCCGAGCTCTCTCTCTAGAGTATGTGTTGGGTTGGAGAGAGAACACAATCTCACACTGCGTGAGAAAGGAGCGGCACTCAGTGGGCTGCCCGGAGTAGCAAGGTGGGTTATTAACCCTAGGTTCTGGAGGCTCGGCAGGCCAGGAAGTAACAGGTGGCACGAGACGTAGACTCTGGAACTGTCCAGAGAGGTCGGAAACCTGAGCGGCCAGGTTCTCCACGGCATGGCGAGCAGCAGACAATTCCTGCTCGTGTCTGCCGAGCATGGCTCCTTGGATCTCGACGGCAGTGTAACGAGCGTCTGAAGTCGCTGGGTCCATTCCTTGGTCGGTTCCTTCTGTCATGCAGGTGAAAGAGGACCCAAAAGCGACTTAACAGAAACAGAGTTTATTCAAGTCCAAACAGGGAATAACAGAAATCCTCTAGTCTGTAGAGGGAATAACAGGAGAAGCGGCCACAGACTGCAGGTCGCCGGGTAGGCGCAGGCCGTAGTTGACAGAGACACCTGCTCACACGCAGCATCTGATGAAGGCAAAAACACGACAGGACAGGGCGATACACAATCACAGCACGGTGAATTCTAAACAAGGAACCGACAGGACAGGAACGGAACACAAAGGAATAAATAGGGACTCTAATCAGGGGAAAGGATCGGGAACAGGTGTGGGAAGACTAAATGATGATTAGGGGAATAGGAACAGCTGGGAGCAGGAACGAACGATAGAGAGAAGAGAGAGCGAGAGAGTGAGAGAGGGAGGGGAGAGAGAGGGATAGAAAGAGGGGAAAGAACCTAATAAGACCAGCAGAGGAAACGAATAGAAATGATGAGTTACAAACAACGCAAAAAAACGAACAAAAAAGCACGAGTTAGGAGTAAAACTGCTGCCATATCCTCCGGCGCCATTATCACATTATAATTTCTTACATTTGCTTCTATCCTAGTATTTTTGTCTGCAGTCTTTGCTGAAGAAAGTATCAGTGTTGGGTCGCATAGCGTCAAATTCGTCATAGGAACCATTTGATCAGTGGTCGCCACTGGTGATTTGCATAAAGTTGGGAAATGCTCAACTTTTTACCACCTCCCATGCCACGTTCGCGCCACCCAACGGTCTCCGACACACAACTGTTTCACCCACTCCGCTTCTTACCACTTTCCTTCCATTGAAAATTAATGGAAAGTGGTCTTTCACATGCTTCACCGGCAGTAGTGTACGGGCCGTTGGCAGAGATCAGGCAGCCAGGGAAGATCAGTCTCTGAAGCTCAGGTGAATTTTGCATTATATTAACAATATCAGTGAATGATAAAAAGTTCCATCTTAACCTTTTGCGACGAGCAATCCCGTACCCGGGATCCTATTTATAGCCTCAAGTTCATTACCATAGCATAGCGTTAACTATTCATGAAAATCGCAAATGAAATGAAATAAATATATTAGCTCTCAAGCTTAGCCTTTTGTTAACAACACTGTCATCTCAGATTTTCAAAATATGCTTTTGAACCATAGCTAAACAAGCATTTGTGTAAGAGTATTGATAGCCTAGCATAGCATTTAACCTTAGCATTTCAGCATGCCACATTTTCACAAAAACAAGAAAAGCATTCAAATAAAATCATTTACCGTTTTGTTCATCACGTTTGGGCAAGAAAAAAAAAAAAAACGAAAATTAAGTCATTACAACGCAAACTTTTTCCAAATTAACAATCCTCAAGGTGTTTTCACATATCTATCGATGATAAATCATTCGTGGCAGTTTGGTTTCTGGGACGCGCATGGACGAGCATGGACCTGGAGATTACGCAATAATTTTGACGGAGGACACCGGGCGGACACCTGGTAAAAGTAGTCTCTTATGGACAATCTTCCAATGATATGCCTACAAATACGTCACAATGCTGCAGACACCTTGGGGAAACGACAGAAAGTGCAGGCTCATTCCTGGCGCATTCACAGCCATATAAGGAGACATTGGAACACAGGGCATTCAAAATCTGGACCATTTCCTGTATGAAATTTCATCTTTTGTTTTTGCCTGTAGCATTAGTTCTGGGGCACTCACAGATAATATCTTTGCAGTTTGGAAACATCAGAGTTTTTTCTTTCAAAGCTGTCAATGACAGCATAGTCGAGCATCTTTTCGTGACCCAAAAATTAAAAGCGCCCCCTATCTCGAAGAAGTTAAATTAATGGGTAGCTACAAGAGAGCAATTTAAGCTTAAAACTGTCTGGGATCTGTGAATAATGGTAATTTCTTGGATAATATAATGTATAATGTACAACATGGTCATTCCTCAACTTAAGAGGATCAGATGGTGACAGGGTCTCAGCAGGGTCAGGCAGCCAGGAAGACCAGTCTGTTACAGAGTTGAGGGATTGTTTGCAGGTTCAGCGCTTTATTCTCTCTGTGCAGAAAACACTGGACAAACCAGATACTATTTAAGGCAGTCTGACAAACCAAATTTAATTTCCAAACCATATCAAGGGTTGATAGAGGCTTTTCGATGGCACAAAATATGTTAAACAAAAATGTGAAGAATACCTGGTAGAAGCTATTGATGATGATGAATGGATACAGATATGGTTGAATGCCCAGTCATGTTCACGTCATCTCAGACATAAATTACTGCAGTTTAAAACCTCTTACAGCTAACCCGCTACTTTTTTCAATTTCCACCTGAAGACATACCCACATATAACTGCCTGTAGCTCAGGCCCATGACCAAGGATATGCATATTCTTGCATTCATTTGAAAGAAAACAAGTTTTCTGAAGTTTGTGTAAATGTGATTTGAATGTTGGAGAATATAACACAATAGATCTGGTTTAGATAACACAATGAAAAAAACATACGGTTTTACATTTTTATTGTTGTATCATATTTAAAATGAATAAGACAAAACAAACATTCAGATAGGATGATGGGGACAATTTCAGTGAAAAACATAGGAGGGCAACAGTACTTGTGCAAAGTTTCAGAATGATTACTTCCAAAATGAGTGTGCTACATGACATTTATCATGAAGTCACCCATGTGTCCCCACACAAGTAGCCCAAATGTACCCAAGTGGCCAAATTGGTGAAGTTATACATTTGAATGGAATAACTATATACAAAATACCAAAATGGTATTCTAACACCCCCAAATAATGGAGAAAAAACATGAAAAAATATATATACATTTACAAAATAAGACTTTCGATATTTGGAAGACCCTCAGTCCTCTACCCAATATTGTGCTGCTGATTCCAGGTGCCATAGCAGTCTCTTTCTGCTGTAAAGCAGAGGGTCACCAAGCATGTGGTGCAGGTGATGGGGAACTTCATTTTGCAAAGAACACAGCGACGCCTCCATGCTGTGCCCTTTTGGCCCTGAGGCACATCCATGCATGCAGAAATACATTTGGCAGATGAACACCACTCGTGGCAGAAGCCGGATGAACCAGCTTCAGTGGGGGATGGACACCTTGGCACTGGGGGCTCCCATTCGGATCACTGTCACTGTGTAAGAAAATGTTCAGTTAGAATAGTTTCACATATGAGCCCTGTATCAACAGGTATAATAAACATATATATATACACATATATATACACATATATATATATATATATATATATATATATATATATATATATATATATATATATATATATATATATAAGGTTGAATATATTATTATATACCTGCTAGATCTACTGTCTCATTTATATTATTACAGACCAGCTAGATCTACTGTCTATTTTATATTATGACATTTCAGCTAGATCTACTGTCTTTATTATATTACAACAGACCAGCTGTATCTACTGTCTCCATTTCACTTTGGCCATTGTTGTGGGCCTGCCCTCCCCTCAACAGCCTCAAATAGGCTATTTCATCTGGAGGTGGGATGTGGTGGAGTGGCAGACACACGCATCTCGGCCATGCTCCCTCTAATCCACAATATGTATATATACACACACAAACATAGGCTAGGGTCATAAACATAAATACAAACATACCACCACCCACAATGTACAGCCAACGTGTACATGACAAATCTCATTACATTTTTATATATTGCTACTAAAACATTTTTTAAATCACAAATAATATTTCATATTATTAATTTCAAACAATGGCATTAGCATGAGAAGAATTTACCGTTCAAAAGATATTCCTCCATTTGGGAATCGCTAAATGAATCGTCCTCAACAATCCTAGTCTCACTTTTCTTCTAAAATTGTGTGTACATCTGTATATCTAAACTTAGATTCACTGGGAGCCCCCAGTGTTTGTTACAAACAAACCAGTTGATTGCAATGAAACCAAACATGACTGGATAAAGTCACGTTTAGTGTGTATTTACATCGAATGTGTCGTCGAAAATGTAATGAGGCGAATTCCACGACACAAGCGGCTCACAAAATGTTTTCGTGTTAGGCTATAAAAATGGATTTTATCAAACTAAAGACCATTCATTGTGCAACAATGAGCATTGGGATTACAAACAGATGAAGATCGTTAAAGGTAAACAATTTATTGCAATTTGTGATGTTGTTACGCCTCTGCTGGTTGAAATAGTTTTTTATGGGGCTTTGTTCACAGATAATCTCATCGTATTATTTCGCAGTAAATCCTTTTTTAAATCTGACAACGCAGTTGGTTATCAAGATTCTAGGCTTTCGACCCATGTGAGACACTGTATTTTGATGAATGTTTAATATGACTATTTATGTAGCGATCACCGTATGTTGTCGAATTTAATCCCATGCTAACGGGTTCGATGCGCAGAGGGTTAAGACAGAACATACTATATGCCAGTGAAACTGAATTACATGCACTCAGAAATGTATTTCCTATGCTGGAGGTGTAAAATACAGAAGAGGACATGTTGCATAGGTTATGGTCTTGTGAAGGCTGGCTGAATTCTGAAAAAAATTGTATGTTATTTTATCTCAGCATGTTTACAGATTCTCCCTTCTCCCTGTATTTGTTTGCTTGGAAATGTTAATACTGGAGACTGTTATCTAAAGAAACTATATATCCAAGCATTTATAGTTGGTTATCCTTCTGCAATGTCAAGTTATGTATCAATAGATTCCATTTTTTGCAAGATTAATTAAGGCTATACTGGGCAACTTTAAAAGGTCTGGATGTCTGATATGGAATACAGTACGACTAAAGGAGGTATTCAAAACATGCCCATGTCAGGCAAGATACCAGGTTGTCACTGGTCTTGGCCTAACACACCCAAAACCAATAAATGAATGTTTTACTAATATCCTGATGCTGAGTGGGGTGTGTTGGGGCACTGCAGGGTGGTGGACCCCTGGGGACAGGACTGGTGACCCAGCTATATTGTGTGCAAGTAAAAAGAGCTCTACAGTACTATTAGGCCTATGAGATTCAATATATTGAGGAATTGCTGTTTCTGTGCGTTAAGGTATATTTGAGGTGTATGTATTTTTTGTGTTTTGTTTGTTTCCAAAACCTTCCCACCTTCCACTTGATTAGTGTAGTGTCAACAACGCACCCACTGCCAGCTAGCCTCTTCAGCAGTACTGTATCATTTTAATCATTTTAGTCAATAAGATTCTTGCTACGTAGCTTAACTTTCTGAACATTCGAGACGTGTAGTCCACTTGTCATTCCAATCTCCTTTGCATTAGCGTATTAGCCTCTTCTGTAGCCTGTCAACTATGTGTCGGTTTATCCCTGTTCTCTCCTCTCTGCACAGACCATACAAACGCTCCTCACCGCGTGGCCGCGGCCACCCTACTCTGGTGGTCCCAGCGCGCACGACCCACGTGGAGTTCAGGTCTCCGGTAGCCTCTGGAACTGCCAATCTGCGGTCAACAAGGCAGAGTTCATCTCAGCCCATGCCTCCCTCCAGTCCCTCGACTTCTTGGCCCTGACGGAAACATGGATCACCACAGACAACACTGCTACTCCTACTGCTCTCTCTTCGTCCGCCCACGTGTTCTCGCACACCCGAGAGCGTCTGGTCAGCGGGGTGGTGGCACCGGGATCCTCATCTCTCCCAAGTGGTCATTCTCTCTTTCTCCCCTTACCCATCTGTCTATCGCCTCCTTTGAATTCCATGCTGTCACAGTTACTAGCCCTTTCAAGCTTAACATCCTTATCATTTATCGCCCTCCAGGTTCCCTCGGAGAGTTCATCAATGAGCTTGATGCCTTGATAAGCTCCTTTCCTGAGGACGGCTCACCTCTCACAGTTCTGGGCGACTTTAACCTCCCCACGTCTACCTTTGACTCTTTCCTCTCTGCCTCCTTCTTTCCACTCCTCTCCTCTTTTGACCTCACCCTCTCACCTTCCCCCTACTCACAAGGCAGGCAATACGCTCGACCTCATCTTTACTAGATGCTGTTCTTCCACTAACCTCATTGCAACTCCCCTCCAAGTCTCCGACCACTGCCTTGTATCCTTTTCCCTCTCGCTCTCATCAACACCTCCCACACTGCCCCTACTCGGATGGTATCGCGCCGTCCCAACCTTCGCTCTCTCTCCCCCGCTACTCTCTCCTCTTCCATCCTATCATCTCTTCCCTCCGCTCAAACCTTCTCCCACCTATCTCCTGATTCTGCCTCCTCAACCCTCCTCTCTCTCCCTCTCTGCATCCCTTGACTCTCTATGTCCCCTATCCTCCAGGCCGGCTCGGTCCTCCTCCGCTCCGTGGCTCGATGACTCATTGCGAGCTCACAGAACAGAGCTCCGGGCAGCCGAGCGGAAATGGAGGAAAACTCGCCTCCCTGCGGACCTGGCATCCTTTCACTCCCTCCTCTCTACATTTTCCTCCTCTGTCTCTGCTGCTAAAGCCACTTTCTACCACGCTAAATTCCAAGCTTCTGCCTCTAACCCTAGGAAGCTCTTTGCCACCTTCTCCTCCCTCCTGAATCCTCCGCCCCTCCCCCCCCTCCTCCCTCTCTGCAGATGACTTCGTCAACCATTTTGAAAAGAAGGTCGACGACATCCGATCCTCGTTTGCTAAGTCAAACGACACCGCTAGTTCTGCTCACACTGCCCTACCCTGTGCTCTGACCTCTTTCTCCCCTCTCTCTCAGATGAAATCTCGCGTCTTGTGACGGCCGGCCGCCCAACAACCTGCCCGCTTGACCCTATCCCCTCCTCTCTTCTCCAGACCATTTCCGGAGACCTTCTCCCTTACCTCACCTCGCTCATCAACTCATCCCTGACCGTTGGCTACGTCCCTTCCGTCTTCAAGAGAGCGAGTTGCACCCCTTCTGAAAAAACCTACACTCGATCCCTCCGATGTCAACAATTACAGACCAGTATCCCTTCTTTCTTTTCTCTCCAAAACTCTTGAACGTGCCGTCCTTGGCCAGCTCTCCCGCTATCTCTCTCTGAATGACCTTCTTGATCCAAATCAGTCAGGTTTCAAGACTAGTCATTCAACTGAGACTGCTCTCCTCTGTATCACGGAGGCGCTCCGCACTGCTAAACTAACTCTCTCTCCTCTGCTCTCATCCTTCTAGATCTATCGGCTGCCTTGATACTGTGAACCATCAGATCCTCCTCTCCACCCTCTCCGAGTTGGGCATCTCCCGGCGCGGCCCACGCTTAGTTGCGTCCTACCTGACAGGTCGCTCCTACCAGGTGGCGTGGCGAGAATCTGTCTCCTCACCACGCGCTCTCACCACTGGTGTCCCCCAGGGCTCTGTTCTTGGCCCTCTCCTATTCTCGCTATACACCAAGTCACTTGGCTCTGTCATAACCTCACATGGTCTCTCTTATCATTGCTATGCAGACGACACACAATTAATCTTCTCCTTTCCCCCTTCTGATGACCAGGTGGCGAATCGCATCTCTGCATGTCTGGCAGACATATCAGTGTGGATGACGGATCACCACCTCAAGCTGAACCTCGGCAAGACGGAGCTGCTCTTCCTCCCGGGGAAGGACTGCCCGTTCCATGATCTCGCCATCACGGTTGACAACTCCATTGTGTCCTCCTCCCAGGCGCCAAGAACCTTGGCGTGATCCTGGACAACACCCTGTCGTTCTCAACTAACATCAAGGCGGTGGCCCGTTCCTGTAGGTTCATGCTCTACAACATCCGCAGAGTACGACCCTGCCTCACACAGGAAGCGGCGCAGGTCCTAATCCAGGCACTTGTCATCTCCCGTCTGGATTACTGCAACTCGCTGTTGGCTGGGCTCCCTGCCTGTGCCATTAAACCCCTTCAACTCATCCAGAACGCCGCAGCCCGTCTGGTGTTCAACCTTCCCAAGTTCTCTCCACGTCACCCCGCTCCTCCGTTCTCTCCACTGGCTTCAGTTGAAGCTCGCATCCGCTACAAGACCATGGTGCTTGCCTGCGGAGCTGTAGAGAACGGCACCTCAGTACCTCC
>NW_025750686.1:0-5000 GCF_021184085.1 Oncorhynchus gorbuscha | reverse complement strand
ACATATCTTTACCTGCTGCCGTGACATATCTTTACCTGCTGCCGTGACATATCTTTACTTTACCTGCTGCCGTGACATATTTTACTTTACCTGCTGCCGTGACATATCTTTACTTTACCTGTTGTCGTGGATATATTTACCTGCTGCCGTGACATATCTTTACCTGCTGCCGTGACATATCTTTACCTGCTGCCGTGACATATCTTTACCTGCTGCCGTGACATATCTTTACTTTACCTGCTGCCGTGACATATCTTTACTTTACCTGCTGCCGTGACATATCTGTACTTTACCTGCTGCCGTGACATATCTTTACTTTACCTGCTGCCGTGACATATCTTTACTTTACCTGCTGCCGTGACATATCTGCCGTGACATATCTTTACTTTACCTGCTGCCGTGACATATCTTTACCTGCTGCCGTACATATCTTTACCTGCTGCCGTGACATATCTTTACTTTACCTGCTGCCGTGACATATCTTTACTTTACCTGCTGCCGTGACATATCTTTACCTGCTGCCGTGACATATCTTTACCTGCTGCCGTGACATATCTTTACCTGCTGCCGTGACATATCTTTACCTGCTGCCGTGACATATCTTTACTTTACCTGCTTGACATATCTTTACTTTACCTGCTGCCGTGACATATCTTTACTTTACCTGCTGCCGTGACATATCTTTACTTTACCTGCTGCCGTGACATATCTTTACCTGCTGCCGTGACATATCTTTACTTTACCTGCTGCCGTGACATATCTTTACCTGCTGCCGTGACATATCTTTACCTGCTGCCGTGACCTTTACTTTTACCTGCTGCCGTGACATATCTTTACTTTACCTGCTGCCGTGACATATCTTTACCTGCTGCCGTGACATATCTTTACCTGCTGCCGTGACATATCTTTACCTGCTGCCGTGACATATCTTTACCTGCTGCCGTGACATATCTTTACTTTACCTGCTGCCGTGACATATCTTTACTTTACCTGCTGCCGTGACATATCTTTACCTGCTGCCGTGACATATCTTTACCTGCTGCCGTGACATATCTTTACCTGCTGCCGTGACATATCTTTACTTTACCTGCTGCCGTGACATATATCTTTACTTTACCTGCTGCCGTGACATATATCTTTACTTTACCTGCTGCCGTGACATATATCTTTACTTTACCTGCTGCCGTGACATATCTTTACTTTACCTGCTGCCGTGACATATATCTTTACTTTACCTGCTGCCGTGACATATATCTTTACTTTACCTGCTGCCGTGACATATATCTTTACTTTACCTGCTGCCGTGACATATCTTTACTTTACCTGCTGCCGTGACATATCTGTACTTTACCTGCTGCCGTGACATATCTGTACTTTACCTGCTGCCGTGACATATCTGTACTTTACCTGCTGCCGTGACATATCTGTACTTTACCTGCTGCCGTGACATATCTGTACTTTACCTGCTGCCGTGACATATCTTTACTTTACCTGCTGCCGTGACATATCTTTACTTTACCTGCTGCCGTGACATATCTTTACTTTACCTGCTGCCGTGACATATCTTTACTTTACCTGCTGCCGTGACATATCTGTACTTTACCTGCTGCCGTGACATATCTGTACTTTACCTGCTGCCGTGACATATCTTTACTTTACCTGCTGCCGTGACATATCTTTACCTGCTGCCGTGACATATCTTTACTTTACCTGCTGCCGTGACATATCTTTACTTTACCTGCTGCTGATATATCTTTACCTGCTGCCGTGACATATCTTTACTTTACCTGCTGCCGTGACATATCTTTACTTTACCTGCTGTGACATATCTTTACCTGCTGCCGTGACATATCTTTACCTGCTGCCGTGACATATCTTTTACTTTACCTGCTGTTGACATATCTTTACCTGCTGCCGTGACATATCTTTACCTGCTTACATATCTTTACTTTACCTGCTGCCGTGACATATCTTTACCTGCTGCCGTGACATATCTTTACTTTACCTGCTGCCGTGACATATCTTTACTTTACCTGCTGCCGTGACATATCTTTACCTGCTGCCGTGACATATCTTTACTTTACCTGCTGCCGTGACATATCTTTACTTTACCTGCTGCCGTGACATATCTTTACCTGCTGCCGTGACATATCTGTACTTTACCTGCTGCCGTGACATATCTTTACTTTACCTGCTGCCGTGACATATCTTTACTTTACCTGCTGCCGTGACATATCTTTACTTTACCTGCTGCCGTGACATATCTTTACTTTACCTGCTGCCGTGACATATCTGTACTTTACCTGCTGCCGTGACATATCTTTACTTTACCTGCTGCCGTGACATATATCTTTACTTTACCTGCTGCCGTGACATATATCTTTACTTTACCTGCTGCCGTGACATATATCTTTACTTTACCTGCTGCCGTGACATATCTTTACTTTACCTGCTGCCGTGACATATCTTTACTTTACCTGCTGCCGTGACATATCTTTACCTGCTGCCGTGACATATCTTTACTTTACCTGCTGCCGTGACATATCTTTACTTTACCTGCTGCCGTGACATATAGGAGAGATCACACCTTACTGGGTGGCTAGAGACATTCACCCCAGCTGTTTAGGAGAGATCACACCTTACTGGGTGGCTAGAGACATTCACCCCAGCTGTTTAGGAGAGATCACACCTTAATGGGTGGCTAGAGACATTAACCCCCAGCTGTTTAGGAGAGAGATCACACCTTACTGGGTGGCTAGAGACATTCACCCCAGCTGTTTAGGAGAGATATCACACCTGGCACAAATTATTGTCTAGTTGTGTTTTTCTTGCAGGCTGGTGCCCTATACCTGCACCAAGAGAGTAGTTCCAAGTCCAGGTTTATAGCAATTAATTTCATATTATAACACTCTTATGTAGGATTTTATGATGGAAGTTTCAAGTCTTCATGCCCAAATGACTCTCCAGTCCTCCCAGACCATAGATGTCTATCTGTTCTCATTCCAGAGTGTCTGTTCCCCCAGACGTTTAATTGTGGGCATATAAATGCCCACTTACACCCACTGCCAACCTCTGCCAGGCTGCCAGCCAGATCCATGAGCCTTTTTCAGCCTCCACAGAGAGTCATTTCTTCTGAGGCACTAATCCCTTTGACTTTCTCTGAGCGTTCTCTCATTTACTCCCATGTTAACCTTCTGTGGTTTGAACTTCTTCTTTTGCCATCTGTTTTATTAGGGTGTATTTCGGAGTTATTTAAGATTCTCTTAAAACAAGAGACTTCAGCTAGTGTGCACTTGTTCAGTTCCCTTCACTGATCTGAAAGGAAATGGCTGGTATGGTCTCTAGATGACCAAGATACAAAGGGACGTACTAACATGTGCAATAAAGGGTATATCATCAGAGGTTACGTTGCCAACTAGTAGATGGCTTTAGACTGGGTAAGGTTGAAGAATTTTGGCATTGGTAGCGATAATGTCGCACTGCTGTCCATCCTATTTCCAGATAGTGATGACCTGTCAGCAGTGGTCTTTTTGACCAATCCTATGACTCACCTACTGCCATTGAGCAAGGCACTAAACTAGAGGTCAACCGATTATGATTTTTCAACGCCGATACCGATTATTGTAGGACGAAAAAAGGCCGATGCCGATTATTGTAGGATCCCGATACCGATTAATCGGCCGTTTTTTGTTTTTTAACATTTATTTTTAATAATGGCAATTAAAACAATACTGAATGAACACTTATTATTTTAAGTTAATATAATACATCAATAAACTCAATTTAGCCATAAGTAAATAATGAAACATGTTCAATTTGGTTTAAATAATGCAAAAACAAAGTGTTTCAGTTCCTTGCTCAGAACATGAGAACATATGAAAGCTGGTGGTTCCTTTTAACATGAGTCTTCAATATTCCCAGGTAAGAAGTTTTAGGTTGTAGTTATTATAGTTATTATAGGAATTTTAGGACAATTTCTCTCCTATACGATTTGTATTTCATATACCTTTGACTATTGGTATTGCCAGTGTAACAGTATAGCTTCCGTGCCTCTCCTCGCCTCTATCTGGGCTCGAACCAGGAACACATCAACAACAGCCAGCCTCGAAGCAGCGTGACCCATCGCTCCATAAAAGCCGCGGTCCTTTCAGAGCAAGGGGTACAACAACTCCAAGTCTCAGAGCGGTAGTGACGCTTTCAAATGCTATTAGCGCACACCCCGCTATCTAGCTAGCCATTTCCCATCGGTTACACCAGCCTAATCTCGGGAGTTGATAGGCTTGAAGTCATAAACAGCTCAATGCTTGAAGCACAGCGAAGAGCTGCTGGCAAAACGCACTAAAGTGCTGTGTGAATAAATGCTTACAAGCCTGCTGGTGCCTACCATCGCTCAGTCAGACTCAGTCAAATTGTAGACTTAATTATAACATAATAAAACAAAGAAAAACGAACCTTAGTTTCCGGATTCGACCATATTAATGACCTATCATCTCGAAAACAAGGCGTTTATTCTTTCAGTGAAATACGGAACCGTTCCATATGTTATCTAACGGTGGCATCCATCAGACTAAATATTCCTGTTACATTGCACAACCTTCAATGTTATGTCATAATTACGTAAAAAAAAAAAATCTGGCAAATTAGGCGGCCCAAACTGTTGTATATACACTGGATTCTGGCATGCAATGAACGCAAGAGAAGTGACACAATTTCACCTTGTTAATATTGCCTGCTAACCTGGATTTCTTTTTAGCAAAATATGCAGGTTTAAAAAATATATACTTCTGTGTATTGATTTTAAGAAAGGCATTGATCTTTATGGTTAGGTACACATTGAGCAAGACAGTCCTTTTTCGCAAATACGCACCGCATCGATTATATGCAACGCAGGACACGCTAGATAAACTAGTAATATCATCAACTATGTGATCGCCAACTAGTGATTATGATTGATTGTTTTATATAAGATAAGTTTAATGCTAGCTAGCAACTTACCTTGG
>NW_025750685.1:0-18120 GCF_021184085.1 Oncorhynchus gorbuscha | reverse complement strand
AACATTTATGTTAATTGGGACGTAACATTTATGTTAATTAGGACGTAACAGTTATGTTAATTAGTGCGTAACATTTATGTTAATTAGGGCGTAACATTTATGTTAATTAGGACATAACATTTATGTTAATTAGGACCTAACATTTATGTTAATTAGCGCGTGACATTTATGTTAATTGGCGCGTGACATTTATGTTAATTAGTGCGTAACATTTATGTTAATTGGGACGTACCATCTATGTTAATTAGCGCGTAACATTTATGCTAATTAGGACGTAACATTTATGCTAATTGGTGTGTAACATTTATGCGAATTAGAACGTAAAATTTATGTTAATTAAGACGTTGAGTAGTACTAGTTTAAATAAGGGTCGATTGTCCGTGCCAGTGCTGAAATCTTAATTAGCAGAAAGAAAAAAAATCCCCCCCAGAAATCTGTCAGTTTAAGCTAGATATATAGCTGTGGTAGAGGTGAGACTCTGATGCTGCCATTTTTAACTCATGGCCTTAGTCTCTGATGGCCTCAGTCCCGATGGCCTCAGTCTCTGATGGCTCTAGTCTCTGATGCCTTCAGTGTCTGATGGCCTTAGTCCCTGATGGCTCTTGTCTCTGATGGCCTCAGTCCTGATGGCCTATTCTTCTGATGCCTCCCAGCCCTCACAGGTTTTAGTGATGGCCTGGGGCCCTGATGGGTTCAGTTTGGTATGTGCCCTTAGTCTCTGATGGGTCTAGTTTAGACAGGCCTTAGCTCTGATGGTTTAGTCTCTGATGGCCTTAGTCTCTGATGGGTTCAGCTTGGCCAGGCCTTAGTCTCGATACCTCATCTGATGGCCTCTGGCCCCTGATGGCCTTAGTCTCTGATGGTCTTATCTCTGATGGCCTTAGTCTCTGATGGCCTCAGTCTCTGATGGGTTCAGCTTGGACAGGCCTTAGTCTCTGATGGCCTTGGTCTCTAATGGCCTTAGTCTCTGATGGCCTTCAGTCTTAGACAGGCCTTAGTCTCTGATGGCCTTAGTTTGATGGCCTTAGTCTCTGATGGGTTCAGTTTGATGGCCTCAGTCTCTGATGGGTTCAGTTTATAGCCTTAGTCTCTGATGAAACCAGTTTAGACAGGCCTTAGTCTCTGATGGGTTCAGTTTGGACAGAGTCTAGTTCTCGATGGGCCTTAGTCTCTGATGTCTTATGCCCTGATCCCTGATGGCCAGTCCCATGGGCCTTAGTCTCTGATGGGTTTAGTCTCTGATGGCCCCAGTCTCTGATGGCCTTAGTCTCTGATGGCCTTAGTCTCTGATGATGGCCTCAGTCTCTGATGGGTTCAGTTTGGACAGGCCTTAGTCTCTGATGGGTTCAGCTTAGACAGGCCTTTAGTTCTGATGGCCTTAGTCTAGACAGTCCTCAGTTCAGTTTGGACAGGCCTTAGTCTCTGATGGCCTCAGTCTTGATGGCCTTAGTCTCTGATGGGTTCAGTTTGACAGGCCTTAGTCTCTGATGGCCTCAGTCTCTGATGGCCTTAGTCTCTGATGGCCTTAGTCTCTGATGGCCTTGGTCTCTGATGGCCTTAGTCTCTGATGGGTTCAGTTTGGACAGGCCTTAGTCTCTGATGGGTTCTTTAGACAGGCCTTAGTCTCTGATGGCCTTAGTCTCTGATGGGTTCTTAGTCTCTGATGGGTCTGAGTTTGACAGGCCTTAGTCTCTGATGGGTTCAGCTTTGGACAGGCCCTAGTCTCTGATGGGTTCAGGCCTTAGTCTCTGGATATTCATTTGGACAGGCCTAGTCTCTGATGGGTTTAGTCTCTGATGGCCTTAGTCTCTGGATGGGTTCAGTTTAGACAGGCCTTTATCCTCTGATGGGTTCAGTTTAGACAGGCCTTAGTCTCTGATGGGTTCAGTTTGGACGGGCCTTAGTCTCTGATGGGTTCAGTTTAGACAGGCCTTATGTCTCTGATGGCCTCAGTCTCCTGATGGCCTTAGTCTCTGATGGGTTCAGTCCCTGATCTCTGATGGGTTCAGTTTAGACAGGCCTTAGTCTCTGATGGCCTCAGTCTCTGATGGCCTTAGTCTCTGATGGGTTCAGTTTAGACAGGCCTTAGTCTCTGATGGCCTCAGTCTCTGATGGCCTTAGTCTCTGATGGGTTCAGTTTGGACAGGCCTTAGTCTCTGATGGCCTTAGTCTCTGATGGCCTTAGTCTCTGAAGGGTTCAGTTTAGACAGGCCTTAGTCTCTGATGGCCTCAGTCTCTGATGGTCTTAGTCTCTGATGGCCTTAGTCTCTGATGGCCTTAGTCTCTGATGGCCTTAGTCTCTGATGGGTTCAGTTTAGACAGGCCTTAGTCTCTGATGGCCTTAGTCTCTGATGGCCTTAGTCTCTGATGGCCTCAGTCTCTGATGGGTTCAGTTTAGACAGGCCTTAGTCTCTGATGGGTTCAGTTTAGACAGGCCTTAGTCTCTGATGGGTTCAGTTTGGACAGGCCTTAGTCTCTGATGGGTTCAGTTTAGACAGGCCTTAGTCTCTGATGGGTTCAGTTTGGACAGGCCTTAGTCTCTGATGGGTTCAGTTTAGACAGGCCTTAGTCTCTGATGGGTTCAGTTTAGACAGGCCTTAGTCTCTGATGGCCTCAGTCTCTGATGGCCTCAGTCTCTGATGGCCTCAGTCTCTGATGGCCTCAGTCTCTGATGGCCTTAGTCTCTGATGGCCTTAGTCTCTGATGGCCTCAGTCTCTGATGGCCTTAGTCTCTGATGGCCTCAGTCTCTGATGGCCTCAGTCTCTGATGGCCTTAGTCTCTGATGGCCTCAGTCTCTGATGGCCTCAGTCTCTGATGGCCTTAGTCTCTGATGGCCTTAGTCTCTGATGGCCTTAGTCTCTGATGGCCTTAGTCTCTGATGGCCTTAGTCTCTGATGGCCTTAGTCTCTGATGGCCTTAGTCTCTGATGGGTTCAGCTTTCCCCATAACATAATGATGTTCAGTTACCCTGCCACAAAATGTGCGCTGCACAGTGCTTTCCGTGTAACTTGGGAGAATTCAGTGAATGCTGTTGAGGGTCGATAAGCAGAGCTACAATTCCTGTTGTGTCTGAGGTGAAGGAAGTAAACATTTTCTCTGTTTCTCTCCTCACTTTCTACTTTCCAGCGTAAACCGCCTTGCATCAAATTACCTGAACGACCCACTCTTCCTGTCAGTGAGAGGTAAAACACATTTATACTGACCCCATCAACACAACTAGACAGGACTGGTAAAACACATTTATACTGACCCCATCAACACAACTAGATGACTGGTAAAACACATTTATACTGACCCCATCAACACAACTAGACAGGACTGGTAAAACACATTTATACTGACCCCATCAACACAACTAGACAGGACTGGTAAAACACATTTATACTGACCCATCACCACAACTAGACAGGACTGGTAAAACACATTTATACTGACCCCATCAACACAACTAGACAGGACTGGTAAAACACATTTATACTGACCCCATCAACACAACTAGACAGGACTGGTAAAACACATTTATACTGACCCATCAACACAACTAGACAGGACTGGTAAAACACATTTATACTGACCCCATCAACACAACTAGACAGGACTGGTAAAACACATTTATACTGACCCATCAACACAACTAGACAGGACTGGTAAACACATTTATACTGACCCCATCAACACAACCAGACAGGACTGGTAAAACACATTTATACTGACCCCATCAACACAACTAGACAGGACTGGTAAAACACATTTATACTGACCCCATCAACACAACTAGACAGGACTGGTAAAACACATTTATATGACCTCATCAACACAACTAGACAGGACTGGTAAAACACATTTATACTGACCCATCAACACAACTAGACAGGACTGGTAAAACACACATTTATACTGACCCATCAACACAAAACTAGACAGGACTGGTAAAACACATTTATGCTGACCCCATCAACACAACTAGACAGACTGGTAAAACACATTTATACTGACCCCATCAACACAACTAGACAGACTGGTAAAACACATTTATACTGACCCATCAACACAACTAGACAGGACTGGTAAAAGAGGTCCAGGCCAGAGCTTGACTTTTACTGACCTATCAATAAATTGCACACTATATCATTATAGCTGGACTTTGTGGTTGATCAAAAGAGGTCCAGGCCACAGAGCTTGACTGTAATTACACTGTACCCTACTAGACTAGAGCGTGGACTGTAATTACACTGTATCCTACTACACTAGAGCATGGACTGTAATTACACTGTATCCTACTAGACTAGAGCATGGACTGTAATTACACTGTATCCTACTAGACTAGAGCATGGACTGTAATTACACTGTATCCTACTAGACTAGAGCATGGACTGTAATTACACTGTATCCTACTAGACTAGAGCATGGACTGTAATTACAGTGTATCCTATACACTAGAGCATGGACTGTAATTACACTGTACCTACTAGACTAGGCATGGACTGTAATTACACTGTACCCTACTAGACTAGAGCATGGACTGTAATTACACTGTATCCTACTAGACTAGAGCATGGACTGTAATTACACTGTATCCTACCAGACTAGAGCATGGACTGTAATTACACTGTATCCTACTAGACTAGAGCATGGACTGTAATTGCACTGTACCCTACTAGACTAGAGCATGGACTGTAATTACACTGTATCCTACTAGACTAGAGCATGGACTGTAATTACACTGTATCCCTACTAGACTAGAGCATGGACTGTAATTACACTGTATCTACTAGACTAGAGCATGGACTGTAATTACACTGTACCTCCTACTAGACTAGAGCATGGACTGTAATTACACTACTACTAGACTAGAGCATGGACTGTAATTACACTGTACCCTACTAGACTAGAGCATGGACTGTAATTACACTGTACCCTACTAGACTAGAGCATGGACTGTAATTACACTGTATCCTACTAGACTAGAGCATGGACTGTAAATTACACTGTTCCTACTAGACTAGAGCATGGACTGTTGCGCAATGTTTCCCGGTACTACTGTGGACCTGTAAACCCTATTGTCTAGACTAGTCAGCATGGACTGTAATTACACTGTGTTACGACCTACTAGACTACAGATGCAAGGACTGTAATTACACTGATTACTAGACTAGAGCATGGACTGTAATTACACTGTATCCTACTACACTAGAGCATGGACTGTAATTACTGTATCCTACTAGACTAGAGCATGGACTACTGTAATTACTGTATCTGTAGACCAGTGTTGACTGTAGATAGTGGTGTTGTATACTAGACTAGAGCATGGACTGTAATTACACTGTATCCTACTAGACTAGAGCATGGACTGTAATTACACTGTAGATAGTGGTGTTGTAGTGTTGTACCTGTATAGTACTAGACTAGAGCATGGACTGTAGATTACACTGTATCCTACTAGACTAGAGCATGGACTGTAATTACACTGTATCCTACTAGACTAGAGCATGGACTGTAGATAGTGTTGTGGTGTTGTAATTACAGTGGTATACTGTAGATCCTGTGGTATACTAGACTAGATAGCATGGACTGTAATTACACTGTACCCTACTAGACTAGAGCATGGAGTGTTGTAATTACATAGTGGTGTTGTACTGTAGACTAGAGTATGTGGTGTTGTAGTGTGTCCTACTAGATAGTGGTGTTGTAGTGAGCTGACTGTAGATAGTCCCTAGATAGAACAGATAGCATGTCGCAGGTCTGTTGCGCAGATGTTTCTGTAGATAGTCGTATCTAAAACCCTGTTCCTGCACCCCTTCCCTCTCGTGCCCAAACTGCTGCTCAACCCCATTGTCTTCACCTGTTGTCAGTATACTAACCTAGTTATCTGCTTTCCCTGGTGTTGTATACTGTGATAGCCACTTGTAGGGTGTATACTGTAGATAGGGTGTTGTAGTGTTGTATACGAATAGTGGTTTGTAGTGTTGTATACTGATGGTGTTGTAGTGCATAGTAGTTAGATAGTGGTGTTGTATACTGTAGATAGTGGTGTTGTAGTGTTGTATACTGTAGATAGTGGTGTTGTAGTGTTAATACTGTAGATAGTGGTGTTGTAGTGTTGTATACTGATAGATAGTGTGTTGTAGTGTTGTATACTGTAGATAGTGGTGTTGTAGTGTGGTATACTGTAGATAGTGGTGTTGTAGTGTTGTATACTGTAGATAGTGGTGTTGTAGTGTTGTATACTGTAGATAGTGGTGTTGTGGTGTTGTATACTGTAGATAGTGGTGTTGTAGTGTTGTATACTGTAGATAGATGGTGTTGTAGTGTTGTATACTGTAGATAGTGGTGTTGTAGTATACTGTAGATAGTGGTGTTGTGGTGTTGTATACTGTAGATAGTGGTGTTGTAGTGTGTATACTGTAGATAGTGGTGTTGTAGTGTTGTATACTGTAGATAGTGGTGTTGTAGTGTTGTATACTGTAGATAGTGGTGTTGTAGTGTTGTATACTGTAGATAGATAGTGGTGTTGTAGTGTTGTATACTGTAGATACTGGTGTTGTAGTGGTGTATACTGTAGATAGTGGTGTTGTAGTGTTGTATACTGTAGATAGTGGTGTTGTAGTGTTGTATACTGTAGATAGTGGTGTTGTGTGTTGTATACTGTAGATAGTGGTGTTGTAGTGTGTATACTGTAGATAGTGGTGTTGTAGTGTGGTATACTGTAGATAGTGGTGTTTATACTGTAGTGTTGTATACTGTAGATAGTGGTGTTGTGGTGTTGTATACTGTAGATAGTGGTGTTGTAGTGTTGTATACTGTAGATAGTGGTGTTGTAGTGTTGTATACTGTAGATAGTGGTGTTGTATACTGTAGATAGTGGTGTTGTATACTGTAGATAGTGGTGTTGTAGTGTTGTATACTGTAGATAGTGGTGTTGTAGTGTTGTATACTGTAGATAGTGGTGTTGTAGTGTTGTATACTGTAGATAGTGGTGTTGTAGTGATAGTGGTGTTAGTGGTGTATACTGTAGATAGTGGTGTTGTAGTGTGGTATACTGTAGATAGTGGTGTTGTAGTGTTGTATACTGTAGATAGTGGTGTTGTAGTGTTGTATACTGTAGATAGTGGTGTTGTAGTGTTGTATACTGTAGATAGTGGTGTTGTAGTGGTGTATACTGTAGATAGTGGTGTTGTATGGTGTATACTGTAGATAGTGGTGTTGTAGTGTTGTATACTGTAGATAGTGGTGTTGTATACTGTAGATAGTGGTGTTGTAGTGTTGTATACTGTAGATAGTGTTGTAGTTTGTATACTGTAGATAGTGGTGTTGTAGTGTTGTATACTGTAGATAGTGGTGTTGTAGTGTGTATACTGTAGATAGTGGTGTTGTGGTGTTGTATACTGTAGATAGTGGTGTTGTAGTGTGGTGTACTGTAGATAGTGGTGTTGTATACTGTAGATAGTGGTGTTGTAGTGTATACTGTAGATAGTGGTGTTGTATACTGTAGATAGTGGTGTTGTAGTGTTGTATACTGTAGATAGTGGTAGTGTTGTAGTGTTGTATACTGTAGATAGTGGTGTTGTAGTGTTGTATACTGTAGATAGTGGTGTTGTATACTGTTGTATACTGTGATGTGGTGTTGTATACTGTAGATAGTGGTGTTGTATACTGTAGATAGTGGTGTTGTAGTGTTGTATACTGTAGATAGTGGTGTTGTAGTGTTGTATACTGTAGATAGTGGTGTTGTATACTGTAGATAGTGGTGTTGTAGTGTTGTATACTGTAGATAGTGGTGTTGTAGTGTTGTATACTGTAGATAGTGGTGTTGTATACTGTAGATAGTGGTGTTGTATACTGTAGATAGTGGTGTTGTAGTGTAGATAGTGGTGTTGTAGATGTTGTATACTGTAGATAGTGGTGTTGTAGTGTTGTATACTGTAGATAGTGGTGTTGTATACTGTAGATAGTGGTGTTGTATACTGTAGATAGTGGTGTTGTATACTGTAGATAGTGGTGTTGTATACTGTAGATAGTGGTGTTGTAGTGTTGTATACTGTAGATAGTGGTGTTGTATACTGTAGATAGTGGTGTTGTAGTGTTGTATACTGTAGATAGTGGTGTTGTAGTGTTGTATACTGTAGATAGTGGTGTTGTAGTGTTGTATACTGTAGATAGTGGTGTTGTATACTGTAGATAGTGGTGTTGTAGTGTTGTATACTGTAGATAGTGGTGTTGTAGTGTTGTATACTGTAGATAGTGGTGTTGTAGTGTTGTATACTGTAGATAGTGGTGTTGTAGTGTTGTATACTGTAGATAGTGGTGTTGTATACTGTAGATAGTAGTGTTGTATACTGTAGATAGTGGTGTTGTATACTGTAGATAGTGGTGTTGTAGTGTTGTATACTGTAGATAGTGGTGTTGTATACTGTAGATAGTGGTGTTGTAGTGTTGTATACTGTAGATAGTGGTGTTGTAGTGTTGTATACTGTAGATAGTGGTGTTGTATACTGTAGATAGTGGTGTTGTAGTGTATACTGTAGATAGTGGTGTTGTAGTGTTGTATACTGTAGATAGTGGTGTTGTAGTGTTGTATACTGTAGATAGTGGTGTTGTATACTGTAGATAGTGGTGTTGTATACTGTAGATAGTGGTGTTGTATACTGTAGATAGTGGTGTTGTATACTGTAGATAGTGGTGTTGTAGTGTTGTATACTGTAGATAGTGGTGTTGTAGTGTTGTATACTGTAGATAGTGGTGTTGTAGTGTTGTATACTGTAGATAGTGGTGTTGTAGTGTTGTATACTGTAGATGGTGTTGTAGTGGTATACTGTAGATAGTGTGTTGTAGTGTTGTATACTGTAGATAGTGGTGTTGTAGTGTTGTATACTGTAGATAGTGGTGTTGTAGTGTTATATACTGTAGATAGTGGTGTTGTAGTGTTGTATACTGTAGATAGTGGTGTTGTAGTGTTGTATACTGTAGATAGTGGTGTTGTATACTGTAGATAGTGGTGTTGTATACTGTAGATAGTGGTGTTGTAGTGTTGTATACTGTAGATAGTGGTGTTGTAGTGTTGTATACTGTAGATAGTGGTGTTGTAGTGTTGTATACTGTAGATAGTGGTGTTGTAGTGTTGTATACTGTAGATAGTGGTGTTGTAGTGTTGTGTTGTATACTGTAGATAGTGGTGTTGTAGTAGATAGTGGTATACTGTAGATAGTGGTGTTGTAGTGTTGTATACTGTAGATAGTGGTGTTGTAGTGTTGTATACTGTAGATAGTGGTGTTGTAGTGTTGTATACTGTAGATAGTGGTGTTGTAGATAGTTGTATACTGTAGATAGTGGTGTTGTAGTGTTGTATACTGTAGATAGTGGTGTTGTATACTGTAGATAGTGGTGTTGTAGTGTTGTATACTGTAGATAGTGGTGTTGTAGTACTGTAGATAGTGGTGTTGTATACTGTATACTGTAGATAGTGGTGTTGTAGTGTTGTATACTGTAGATAGTGGTATACTGTAGATAGTGGTGTTGTAGTGTTGTATACTGTAGATAGTGGTGTTGTAGTGTTGTATACTGTAGATAGTGGTGTTGTAGTTGTATACTGTAGATAGTGGTGTTGTAGTGTTGTATACTGTAGATAGTGGTGTTGTATGTTGTACTGTAGATAGTGGTGTTGTAGTGTTGTATACTGTAGATAGTGGTGTTGTAGTGTTGTATACTGTAGATAGTAGTGTTGTATACTGTAGATAGTGGTGTTGTAGTGTTGTATACTGTAGATAGTGGTGTTGTATACTGTAGATAGTGGTGTTGTAGTGTTGTATACTGTAGATAGTGGTGTTGTAGTGTTGTATACTGTAGATAGTGGTGTTGTATACTGTATACTGTAGATAGTGGTGTTGTAGTGTTGTATACTGTAGATAGTGGTGTTGTAGTGTTGTATACTGTAGATAGTGTGTTGTTACTGTAGATAGTTGTATACTGTAGATAGTGGTGTTGTAGTGTTGTATACTGTAGATAGTGGTGTTGTAGTGTTGTATACTGTAGATAGTGGTGTTGTAGTGTTGTATACTGTAGATAGTGGTGTTGTAGTGTTGTGTTGTATACTGTAGATAGTGGTGTTGTAGTGGTGTATACTGTAGATAGTGGTGTTGTAGTGTTGTATACTGTAGATAGTGGTAGATGTGGTGTTGTGTTGTATACTGTAGATAGTGGTGTTGTAGTGTTGTATACTGTAGATAGTGGTGTTGTGGTGTTGTATACTGTAGATAGTGGTGTTGTAGTGTTGTATACTGTAGATAGTGGTGTTGTAGTGTTGTATACTGTAGATAGTGGTGTTGTATACTGTAGATAGTGGTGTTGTAGTGTTGTATACTGTAGATAGTGGTGTTGTAGTGTTGTATACTGTAGATAGTGGTGTTGTAGTGGTGTATACTGTAGATAGTGGTGTTGTAGTGTGGTATACTGTAGATAGTGGTGTTGTAGTTATTCCAACAGTCATTTGACAGATAATCTGAGAGATGGGGGACGATGTGACGAACTGTTAGAGGGCGATGTAATCAGAGAGATATTCAGTGTTTCACTGGATCAATCAACCAATCATTCAGTACTTTACAGTGGATCTACAGTCAAAAGCCCCGTCCACCCATAAAAGTGGGCGTTGTTTAGACGTGTCATTACTGTGACATTTGAAGGGCAGGTGGAAGAGAAGCCCTAACGGCCGTGTCCTGAACCATGTGACTGTGTGTCTGTCCGACAGGAAGAGCTGGAGCACGACGACCACTGCTCCGTGTGTAAGGGGACGGAGAGCTGCAGCTGTGCCACAACTGCCCCAGAGCCTACCACCCTGACTGCCTGCACCCACCTCTCAAAACACCGCCCCGGGGGTCTGGGTTTGCACCAAGTGTCAGAAGAAGGTGGGAAGATAGAGATCTGGTTGGGGTAGAATGGATACTTTGTAATGCTATACAACACTACTGAGATAGTCTACTGACATTTTGAAGACTAGAATGACATCTGACTATAACAACACTACTGAATGACATCTACTGACTATAACAACACTACTGAATGACATCTACACTATCTACTGACTATAACAACACTACTGAATGACATCTACTGACTATAACAACACTACTGAATGACATCTACTGACTATAACAACACTACTGAATGACATCTACTGACTATAACAACACTACTGAATGACATCTACTGACTATAACAACACTACTGAATGACATCTACTGACTATAACAACACTACTGAATGACATCTACTGACTATAACAACACTACTGAATGACATCTACTGACTATAACAACACTACTGAATGACATCTGACTATAACAACACTAATGAATCTACTGACTATAACACTGAATGACATCTATAATAACAACACTACTGAATGACATCTACTGACTATAACAACACTACTGAATGACATCTACTGACTATAACAACACTACTGAATGACATCTACTGACTATAACAACACTACTGAATGACATCTACTGACTATAACAACACTACTGAATGACATCTACTGACTATAACAACACTACTGAATGACATCTACTGAATGACTATAACAACACTACTGAATGACATCTACTGACTATAACAACACTACTGAATGACATCTACTGACTATAACAACACTACTGAATGACATCTACTGACTATAACAACACTACTGAATGACATCTACTGACTATAACAACACTACTGAATGACATCTAACTATAATAACAACACTACTGAATGACATCTACTGAATGACATATATAACAACACTACTGAATGACATCTACTGACTATAACAACACTACTGAATGACATCTGACTATAACAACACTACTGAATGACATCTGACTATAACAACACTACTGAATGACATCTACTGACTATAACAACACTACTGAATGACATCTACTGACTATAACAACACTACTGAATGACATCTACTGACTATAACAACACTACTGAATGACATCTACTGACTATAACAACACTACTGAATGACATCTACTGACTATAACAACACTACTGAATGACATCTACTGACTATAACAACACTACTGAATGACATCTACTGACTATAACAACACTACTGAATGACATCTACTGACTATAACAACACTACTGAATGACATCTACTGACTATAACAACACTACTGAATGACAGCTGACTATAACAACACTACTGAATGACATCTGACTATAACAACACTACTGAATGACATCTACTGACTATAACAACACTACTGAATGACATCTACTGACTATAACAACACTACTGAATGACATCTACTGACTATAACAACACTACTGAATGACATCTACTGACTATAACAACACTACTGAATGACATCTACTGACTGACATCTGATAACAACACTACTGAATGACATCTACTGACTATAACAACACTACTGAATGACATCTACTGACTATAACAACACTACTGAATGACATCTACTGACTATAACAACACTACTGAATGACATCTGACTATAACAACACTACTGAATGACATCTGACTATAACAACACTACTGAATGACATCTACTGACTATAACAACACTACTGAATGACATCTACTGACTATAACAACACTACTGAATGACATCTACTGACTATAACAACACTACTGAATGACATCTGACTATAACAACACTACTGAATGACATCTACTGACTATAACAACACTACTGAATGACATCTACTGACTATAACAACACTACTGAATGACATCTGACTGACTATAACAACACTACTGAATGACATCTACTGACTATAACAACACTACTGAATGACATCTACTGACTATAACAACACTACTGAATGACATCTACTGACTATAACAACACTACTGAATGACATCTACTGACTATAACAACACTACTGAATGACATCTACTGACTATAACAACACTACTGAATGACATCTACTGACTATAACAACACTACTGAATGACATCTACTGACTATAACAACACTACTGAATGACATCTACTGACTATAACAACACTACTGAATGACATCTACTGACTATAACAACACTACTGAATGACATCTACTGACTATAACACTAAATGACATCTGACTATAACAACACTACTGAATGACATCTACTGACTATAACAACACTACTGAATGACATCTACTGACTATAACAACACTACTGAATGACATCTACTGACTATAACAACACTACTGAATGACATCTACTGACTATAACAACACTACTGAATGACATCTACTGACTATAACAACACTACTGAATGACATCTACTGACTATAACAACACTACTGAATGACATCTGACTATAACAACACTACTGAATGACATCTACTGACTATAACAACACTACTGAATGACATCTGACTATAACAACACTACTGAATGACATCTACTGACTATAACAACACTACTGAATGACATCTACTGACTATAACAACACTACTGAATGACATCTACTGACTATAACAACACTACTGAATGACATCTACTGACTATAACAACACTACTGAATGACATCTACTGACTATAACAACACTACTGAATGACATCTACTGACTATAACAACACTACTGAATGACATCTGACTATAACAACACTACTGAATGACATCTACTGACTATAACAACACTACTGAATGACATCTACTGACTATAACAACACTACTGAATGACATCTGACTATAACAACACTACTGACTATAACAACACTACTGAATGACATCTACTGACTATAACAACACTACTGAATGACATCTACTGACTATAACAACACTACTGAATGACATCTACTGACTATAACAACACTACTGAATGACATCTACTGACTATAACAACACTACTGAATGACATCTACTGACTATAACAACACTACTGAATGACATCTACTGACTATAACAACACTACTGAATGACATCTACTGACTATAACAACACTACTGAATGACATCTACTGACTATAACAACACTACTGAATGACATCTACTGACTATAACAACACTACTGAATGACATCTACTGACTATAACAACACTACTGAATGACATCTACTGACTATAACAACACTACTGAATGACATCTACTGACTATAACAACACTACTGAATGACATCTACTGACTATAACAACACTACTGAATGACATCTACTGACTATAACAACACTACTGAATGACATCTACTGACTATAACAACACTACTGAATGACATCTACTGACTATAACAACACTACTGAATGACATCTACTGACTATAACAACACTACTGAATGACATCTACTGACTATAACAACCATCTACTGACTATAACAACCTACTGAATGACATCTACTGACTATAACAACACTACTGAATGACATCTACTGACTATAACAACACTACTGAATGACATCTCCATTATACAACCTACTGTGACATCTCCATTTTATAACACTACTGAATGACATCTTTATAACAACACTACTGAATGACATCTACTGACTATAACAACACTTGAATGACATCTACTGACTATAACAACACTACTGAATGACATCTACTGACTATAACAACACTACTGTCCTACATGACTATAACCACTACTGAATGACATCCATTTTATAACAACTACTGAATGATCTACTGACTATAACAACACTACTGAATGACATCTATTTATAACAACACTACTGAATGACATCTGACTATAAATACTGACTATAACAACACTACTGAATGACATCTACTGACTATAACCTACTGTGACATCTACATTTTAACAACACTACTGAATGACATCTACATTATAACAACACTACTGAATGACATCTACTGACTATAACAACACTACTGAATGACATCTACTGACTATAACAACACTACTGAATGACATCTACTGACTATAACAACACTTTGAATGACATCTACTGACTATAACAACACTACTGAATGACATCTACTGACTATAACAACACTACTGAATGACATCTACTGACTATAACAACACTACTGAATGACATCTACTGACTATAACAACACTACTGAATGACATCTATGTATAACAACACTACTGAATGACATCTACTGACTATAACAACACTACTGAATGACATCTACTGACTATAACAACACTACTGAATGACATCTTTTCTATAACAACACTACTGAATGACATCCTATAACCACTACTTTACAACTGACTATAACAACACTACTGAATGACATCTACTGACTATAACAACACTACTGAATGACATCTACTGACTATAACAACACTACTGAATGACATCTACCATTGAATGACATCTACTGACTATAACAACACTACTGAATGACATCTACTGTATAACAACACTACTGAATGACATCCTACCTACTGAATGACAACCTACTGACTGTGAATGACATCTGACTATTTTGTTATAACACTAGACATCTACTGACTATTTTACTGACTATAACAACACTACTGAATGTATTAGATGAAGGGAAGATAAATGTTTAATGCTAGGTTTTATAACCTTGAGTCCATTTTATTTTACAACCTTGTGTCATTTTATAACCTTGTTGTCCTCCATTTTACAACCTTGTGTGTTGTCCTCCATTTTACCCTCCATTTTACAACCTTGTGTTGTCCTCCATTTTACAACCTTGTGTTGTCCTCCATTTATAACCTTGTGTCGTCCTCCATTTTACAACCTTGTGTCAGTCCTCCATTTTATAACCTTGTGTCGCTCCATTTTATCCATTTTATAATCCTTGTGTCGCCCTCCATTTTATAACCTGTGTCACCCTCTAGGTTCTGAACAAAGAGAACATGTGTGCAGTCCTATTGACCTTTACAACTGTGTTATTTCTTGTATGTGTGGTTCTGCAAAGAGAACATGTCGTGGTGAATTGTGTGTGTTATGTGACCCAATGCTAGACACCTTGTATTGTGTTATGCTGTGTTAATGCTAGGTGTGTGTGTGTTATGCTGTGTTAATGCTAGGTGTATTGTGTTATGCTGTGTTAATGCTAGGTGTGTGTGTGTGTTATGCTGTGTTAATGCTAGGTGTGTGTTATGCTGTGTTAATACTAGGTATATTGTGTGTTATGCTGTGTTAATGCTAGGTGTATTGTGTGTTTAGTGAGAGAGGGGGAGAAGAGGAGTCTGCTGAGGAGGAATGTAGAGCTGAAGAGGGAGTGTGCTCACCTGGAGGAACAGGATCAGCAGCTCAGCAAGTCCCTCACGGTATGACCTCTGACCTCTGACCCACTCACAACACAGTACAGCAGGACCAGCAACTCAGCAAGTCCCTCACGGTATGACCTCTGACCCACTCACAACACAGTACAGCAGGACCAGCAACTCAGCAAGTCCCTCACGGTATGACCTCTGACCTCTGACCCACTCACAACACAGTACAGCAGGACCAGCAACTCAGCAAGTCCCTCACGGTATGACCTCTGACCCACTCACAACACAGTACATACAGCAGGACCAGCAACTCAGCAAGTCCCTCACGGTATGACCTCTGACCCTGAAACACTCACAACACTGTACAGCAGGACCAACAAGTCCCTCACAGTATGACCTCTGACCCCACAACACTGTACAGCAGGACCAACAAGTCCTCACACTCACAACACGGTACAGCAGGACCAGAAGCTCAGCATGTCCCTCACGGTATGACCTCTGACCCTGATACACTCACAACACAGTACAGCAGGACCAGAAGCTCAGCAAGTCCCTCACGGTATGACCTCTGACCCCTGACACACTCACAACACAGTACAGCAGGACCAGAAGCTCAGCAAGTCCCCTCACAGTATGACCTCTGACCCCTGATACACTCACAACACAGTACAGCAGGACTCAGCAACTCAAAGTCCCCGCAAAGACCTTCTGACCCCTGACACACTCAAACACAGTACAGCAGGACCAGAAGCTCAGCAAGTCCCCATGACCTGACCCAACACCAACAAACACGCAATATGTACCCTAGACTAGATTAACCTCACTCACATACCTAGAATGTGGTTTACCACACTGTAAGTTTGATTGAATTGACAGAGATCCTGATATAATGTTGAGATGGTCTCCACCCTATCAATGAGAGGCGTTGACCCAAAGGTGGGAAGGCAGGTCTGCTTATCGGTCTGCTCACTATATTCCCGCATGGACAGATTTTGGACGAGAGTGGATCCTCATTTCGCTTCGTCTCTGATTATTGTGTTGGGACGGAAACGAGTGATTTCCATGAGATCAGAAGCTCAACAGCAGACTGCTACTAACTAGTCAGATTGAGCTCAACAATTGAAGCATATTACTACTAACTAGCCAGATGGAGCTCAACAGTGAAGCAGACTGCTAACTAACTAGTCAGATGGAGCTCAACAGTGAAGCAGACTGCTACTAACTAGCCAGATGGAGCTCAACAGTGAAGCAGACTGCTAACTAACTAGCCAGATGTAGCTCAACAGCAGACTGTAACTAACTAGCCAGATGGAGCTCAACAGTGAAGCAGACTGCTAACTAACTAGCCAGATGGGAGTCAACAGATGGAGCTCAACAGCAGACTGCTAACTAACTAGCCAGATGGAGCTCAACAGCAGACTGCTAACTAACTAGTCAGAAAGAGCTCAACAATGAAGCAGACTGCTAACTAACTAGCCAGATGGAGCTCAACAGTGAAGCAGACTGCTACTAACTAGCCAGATGGAGCTCAACAGTGAAGCAGACTGCTACTAACTAGCCAGATGGAGCTCAACAGTGAAGCAGACTGCTAACTAACTAGCCAGATGGAGCTCAACAGTGAAGCAGACTGCTAACTAACTAGTCAGATGGAGCTCAACAGTGAAGCAGACTGCTACTAACTAGCCAGATGGAGCTCAACAGTGAAGCAGACTGCTACTAACTAGTCAGATGGAGCAACAGTGAAGCAGACTGCTAACTAACTAACCAGATGGAGCTCAACAGTGAAGCAGACTGCTACTAACTAACTAGTAGACTGCTACTAACTAACTTGTAGACTGCTACTAACTAACTAGTAGACTGCTACTAACTAACTAGTAGACTGCTACTAACTAGCCAGATGGAGCTCAACAGTGAAGCAGACTGCTACTAACTAGCCAGATGGAGCTCAACAGTGAAGCA
>NW_025750684.1:0-15000 GCF_021184085.1 Oncorhynchus gorbuscha | reverse complement strand
CACACACAGACACACATACACACACACACAGACGACGAAACACACACACAGACACAACACACACATACAGACGCTGAACACACACAGACACACACACAGACACAAACACACACACACACAGACGCGGAAACACACACACATACACACACACACACACACAAACACAGACAGACGCTGAAACACATACACACACAAACACAAACACACACAGACACACACATAAACACACACACATACACATACACACACACAGACACAAACACACACACAAAACACAAACACAGACACAGACACAGACACATAAACACAGACACACATACACACACAGACACAAACACAGACACAGACACATAAACACAGACACACATACACACACAGACACACACAGACACACAGACACACACACATAGACAGACACAAACACACACACAGAGTGGTAAATATACTGTGACATCTGGGATCTCTTTTTTCATGGAACCCTCCTTGTGTCCATTTTTTATGGCCTAATAGACAATTCAAATTCTCTACAAAATGCCACAAAGACACATTCTGCAATTGATTGATGCGTCTTGCTGAGAAATGGACCTTTTTGTTAAAAAGACACCTCGAAAGGGGCTGAAATACGGGACTAGGGAGGGAGGGAAGGAAGGAAGGAAGGAGGGAGGGGGGAATGAGGGAGGGAGGGGGAATGAGGGGAGGGAGGGGGAGAGGGGGAATGAGGGAGGGAGGGGGGGGAATGAGGGAGGAGGGGAATGAGGGAGGAGGGAGGGAGGGAGAGGGGGAATGAGGGAGGAAAGGAAAGAGGGAGGAGTGGGGGGAATGAGGGAGGGAGGGAGGGGAATGAGGGAGGGAGGGAGGGGGATGAGGGAGGGAGGGAGGGAGGGGGAATGAGGGAGGGAGGGGGGAATGAGGGAGGAGGGGGAATGAGGTAGGGGGGATGAGGTAGGGGGGAATCAGGTAGGAGGGGGAATGAGGTAGGGGGATGAGGTAGGGGGAGGGGGGAATCAGTGGAGGTAGGGAGGGGGAATGAGGTAGGGGTATCAGCGAAAAGAGTGCAGCGCCTCCTTTCTTTTATCTGGTCTCTTCTATTGAAGAACAGGAAGAGAAATTAAACAATATCTGCCCCTTATTTAAGAAAACTTAACAGAAATCTTATCTAGCATACTTCTTGAGAGGTGTGTGTGTGTGTGTGTGTGTGTGTGTGTGTGTGTGTGTGTGTGTGTGTGTGTGTGTGTGTGTGTGTGTGTGTGTGTGTGTGTGTGTGTGTGTGTGTGTGTGTGTGTGTGTGTGTCTTGTTCTTCTATTCTCGTGGGACCTGAACTCCCCAGGATATAAAACCATCGTTGGGACATTTCCCACATCCCCAAAGGCTATTTTAAACTTAGGGTTCAGGTTACAATTAGGGTTATGGGTCAGGCGTTAGGGTTAGTTGTTGCGTTAGGGTATGGGTAAGGGTTTAGGTTAGCGGTTATGGAAAATAGCATTTTGAATGGAAATACATTTTAGGTCTCCCACGAGATAGATAAACAAGTCTGAGCATGTGTGCATCAAGACCCCCTTCTCCTCCTCAGCCTTCTAAAGGCACAAAAACTCATCACATTTGTTATTTGAACTCAGTTTAATGTGACATCATCTAAACAGCCGTGGTCACCATTACATCTGGCTTCATCTGACCTCCAGACATAAAGCTGATGAGTGGTCTTTTGATAGCCCTCCTCTCCCTCCCCCTCCTTTGTCTTCTACCCTCCCTCTGGTCTCCTCTGGTCTTCTACCTCCTCTGGTCTTCTACCCTCCCTCTTGTCTTCTACCCTCCCTCTGGTCCTCTTGTCTTCTACTCCTCCCCTCCCTCTTTGTCTTCTACCCTCCCTCTTGTCTTCCTCCCTCTTGTCTTCTACCCTGGTCTTCCCTTCCTCTGGTCTTCTACCCCTCCTTCCCCTCCTCTTGTCTTCTACCCTCCCTCTTGTCTTCTACCCTCCCCCTCCCTTTGTCTTCTACCCCTCCCTGGTCTTCTACCCTCCCTCTTGTCTTCTACCCTTCCCTCTTTGTCTTCTACCCCTCCTCTTGTCTTCTACCCCTCCCTCTGTCTTCTACCCTCCCCTCCCTCTTGTCTTCTACCCTCCCTCTGGTCTTCTACTCCCTCCTTGTCTTCTACCCCTCCCCCTCTTGTCTTCTCTACCCCTCCCTCCCTTGTCTTCTACCCCTCCCTCTTGTCTTCTACCCTCCTTCCCTCCCTCCCTCTTGTCTTCTACCCTCCCTCTGGTCCCTCCCTCTTGTCTTCTACCCTCCCTCTTTGTCTTCTACCCCCTCTTGTCTCTCTTTGTCTTCTACCCCTCCCTCCCTCTTGTCTTCTACCCTCTCTGGTCTTCTACTCCCCTCCTCTTGTCTTCTACCCTCCTCTTTGTCTTCTACCCTCCCTCCTCTTGTCTTCTCCCTCTGGTCTTCTACCCTCCCTCTTGTCTTCTACCCTCCCTCTTGTCTTCTACCCTCCCTCTTGTCTTCTACCTCCCCCTTGTCTCCCTCCCTCCCTCTCCTCTCCTCCCTCTCTCTCCTCTGTCTCTCTGTCTCTCTCTCTCCCTCTCTGTCTCCCTCCTCTCTCTGTCTCTCTCTCTCCTCTCTGTCTCTCTCTCTCCCTCTCTCTCTCTCTCTCTCTCTCTCTCTCTCCTCTCCCTCTCTCCCTCCCTCCCTCTCTCCTGTCTCTCTCTCCCCCTCCCTCTCCGGTCTCTCTCCTCCCTCCTCTCCGTCCTCTCTCTCTCTCTCTCTCTCTCTCTCTCTCTCTCTCTCTCTCTCTCTCCTCCGTCTCGTCTCTCCTCTCTCTCTCTCTCTCTCTCTCCCTCTCCGTCTCTCTCTCCCTCTCCATTCCTTCCTCTCTTTATTTATCCTTTTCATTGTTATTAGTAATTTTATCCCATTCCAGTCCAGAAATCATCTTCTGCTGACCGTTAGTCTTCTCTTCTCTGTAAAAGTTTACATTTTATACATGGACTCAGATGGCGATATATGTGTTTAATATATACGACCGCTAAAACTCCTTTTAGTTCTGCTCAATGTTAATTAATATGATGTATTTGAAACTCTAAGGCCCTACACAACGATATCTCTCAACATTTTAATTATAAATTATCAAATTAATTAACATTTGACTAATTATTTAACCTGCGTGTTTCAGAAGTGTTATTTATACATATATATATATATACCATATGTATTTCAATTAGATGATGATGATGATGATGATGGTATATAGTTTAAAGATGGGGATTTCAGAGGATGTTACTACTGCTGTTACTACTACTACTACTACACTACTACTACTACACTACTACTACTACTACTACTACTACTACTACTACTACTACTACTACTACTACTGCTACTACTACTATACTACTACTACTACTACTACTGATACTGATACTACTACTACTGCTACTACTACTACTACTGCTGTTACTACTACTACTACTACTGTTGCTAATACTACTACTACTACTACTACTACTACTACTACTACTGCTGTTACTACTACTACTACTGCTGTTACTACTACTACTACTGCTGTTACTACTACTACTACTGCTGTTACTACTACTACTACTACTACTGCTACTACTGATACTTACTACTACTACTACTACTACTACTACTACTACTGCTACTACTGATACTGATACTACTACTACTGCTACTACTACCTCTACTAGACTACTGCTACTACTACTGCTACTACTACTACTGCTGTTACTACTACTACTACTACTACTACTGATACTGATACTACTACTACTACTACTACTGCTGTTACTACTACTACTACTGCTGTTACTGATACTACTACTACTACTACTACTGCTGTTACTACTACTACTACTGCTGTTACTACTACTACTACTACTACTACTACTACTGATACTACTACTGATACTACTACTACTACTACTACTACTACTACTACTACTACTACTACTACTACTACTGATACTACTACTACTACTGATACTACTACTACTACTACTGATACTACTACTACTGCTACTACTACTACTACTGATACTACTACTACTACTGAAACTACTACTACTACTACTACTACTACTACTACTACTACTACCACTACTACTACTACTGCTACTACTGCTACTACTACCACTACTACTACTACTACTGCTACTACTACTACTAAGTCTTTCAAATTGTGCAGGCTTGTTTTCAAATTGCTGTGCTTTGTTGCCATACTGACGTCATTTCCGGTCACAACTTGCAGGCTTGTTTTCAAATTGTTGTGCATTATGTTGCCAACCTATTTTGCTACCTGACAACTTTATTTAGTTTCACTTTTTAATTACTGTTCATATATTTATTTTTTCCTCGACTTTTTCACCCGGACGCTTTATCTGGACACGATTCGTCAGGACCTCCAACAGCCGAAGCTAAGTAGTAACATTAACATGATGCCTTCTAATTGCAGCCGCTGTAGCCGCTTTACGGCGAGATAGCTGGTACTGCAAGCCCAGCTTCAGACGCAATCGTTAGGCAAGGGTAATTTCAGTGTAGGAAAGGATGAAACAGCGTCTGTGCCACCAGTAAGTACAGATAGTAGTATAAATCCCCTGGCACAGTCCCCGCAGCCGGACAACTTTCTCACGGTTTCTGGAAGGAAATGCTGTAGGAACGCTCAACCGGTGTCGCTCATTCAGCAGACAGAAACTTTCAACCGGTTTTCCCCATTAAGCAGCGGGTCGGGTAAGCCAGAGGCCGAGTCTTCTGGTCTCTACTCCTCCTGCTACGGGTCTGAGACGCCGAAGCTTCCACCATTAGCTCTGACAAATTGAAAACTCTAGTCATTGGCGACCCATTACCCGCAGTATTAGACTTAAAGCTAATCATCCAGCGATCATACACTGTTTACCCGGGGCAGGGCTACCGACGTTAAGGCTAATCTGAAGATGGTGCTGGCTAAAGTTAAACTGGCGAAAGTGTAGAGAGATAGAGATATTAATATTCACGTCGGCACCAACGATGTTAGGATGAAACAGTCAGAGATCACCAAGCGCAACATAGCTTCTGCGTGGGCATATCAGCTAGAAAGATGTGTCGTGCATCGAGTAATTGTCTCTGGCCCTCCCAGTTAGGGAGTGGGATGAGCTCTACAGCAGAGTCTCACAACTCAATCGCTGGTTGAAAAACTGTTTTCTGCCCCTCCCAAAGATAGAATTTGTAGATAATTGGCCCTCTTTCTGGGACTCGCCCACAAACAGGACCAAGCCTGACCTGCTGAGGAGGACGGACTCATCCTAGCTGGAGGGGTGCTCTCATCTTATCTGCCAACATAGACAGGGCTCTAACTCCTCTAGCTCCACAATGAAATAGGTGCAGGCTAGGCAGCAGGCTATTAGCCAGCCTGCCAGCATAGTGGAGTCTGCCACTAGCATAGTTAGTGTAGTCAGCTTAGCTATCACCATTGAGACCGTGTCTGTGCCTCGACCTGGGTTGGGCAAAACTAAACATGGCGGTGTTCGCCTTAGCAATCTCACTAGGATAAAGACCACCTCCATTCCTGTCATTACTGAAAGAGATCATGATACCTCACATCTCAAAATAGGGCTACTTAATGTTAGATCCCTTACTTCAAAGGCAATTATAGTCAATGAACTAATCACTGATCATAATCTTGATGTGATTGGCCTGACTGAAACATGGCTTAAGCCTGATGAATTTACTGTGTTAAATGAGGCCTCACCTCCTGGCTACACTAGTGACCATATCCCCCGTGCATCCCGCAAAGGCGGAGGTGTTGCTAACATTTACGATAGCAAATTTCAATTTACAAAAAAAAATGACGTTTTCGCCTTTTTGAGCTTCTAGTCATGAAATCTATGCAGCCTACTCAATCACTTTTTATAGCTACTGTTTACAGGCCTCCTGGGCCATATACAGCGTTTCTCACTGAGTTCCCTGAATTCTATCAGACCTTGTAGTCATTGCAGATAATATTCTAATCTTTGGTGACTTTAATATTCACATGGAAAAGTCCACAGACCCACCCAAAAGGCTTTTGGAGCCATCATCGACTCAGTGGGTTTTGTCCAACATGTCTCTGGACCCACTCACTCTCACAGTCATACGCTGACCTAGTTTTGTCCCATGGAATAAATGTTGTGGATCTTAATGTTTTTCCTCATAATCCTGGACTATCAGACCACCATTTTATTACGTTTGCAATTGCAACAAATACCTGTTTCAGACCCCAACCAAGGAACATCAAAAGTCGTGCTATAAATTCACAGACAACACAAAGATTCCTTGATGCCCTTCCAGACTCCCTCTGCCTACCCAAGGACGCCAGAGGACAAAAATCCGTTAACCACCTAACTGAGGATCTCAATTTAACCTTGCGCAATACCCTAGATGCAGTTGCACCCCTAAAAACTAAAAAAATGTCTCATAAGAAACTAGCTCCATGGTACACAGAAAATACCCGAGCTCTGAAGCAAGCTTCCAGAAAATTGGAACGGAAATGGCGCCACACCAAACTGGAAGTCTTCCGACTAGCTTGGAAGGATGGTACCGTGCAGTACCGAAGAGCCCTTACTGCTGCTCGATCGTCCTATTTTTCTAACTTAATTGAGGAAAATAAGAACAATCCGAAATTCCTTTTTTGATACTGTGGCAAAGCTAACTAAAAGCAGCATTCCCCAAGAGAGGATGACTTGCACTTTAGCAGTGATAAATTCATGAACTTCTTTGAGGAAAAGATTATGATTATTAGAAAGCAAATTACGGACTCCTCTTTTAAACCTGCGTATTCTCCAAACCTCAGTTGTCCTGAGTCTGCACAACTCTGCCAGGACCTAGGATCAAGAGAGACGCTCAAGTGTTTTAGTACTATATCTCTTGACACAATGATGAAAATAATCATGGCCTCTAAACCTTCAAGCTGTATACTGGACCCTATTCCAACTAAACTACTGAAAGAGCTGCTTCCTGTGCTTGGCCCTCCTATGTTGAACATAATAAACGGCTCTCTATCCACTGGATGTGTACCAAACTCACTAAAAGTGGCAGTAATAAAGCCTCTCTTGAAAAAGCCAAACCTTGACCCAGAAAATATAAAAAACTATCGGCCTATATCGAATCTTCCATTCCTCTCAAAGATTTTAGAGAAGGCTGTTGCAGCAACTCACTGCCTTCCTGAAGACAAACAATGTATACGAAATGCTTCAGTCTGGTTTTTAGACCCCATCATAGCACTGAGACGGCACTTGTGAAGGTGGTAAATGACATTTTGATGGCATCGACCGAGGCTCTGCATCTGTCCTCGTGCTCCTAGACCTTAGTGCTGCTTTTGATACCATCGATCACCACATTCTTTTGGAGAGATTGGAAACCCAAATTGGTCTACACGGACATGTTCTGGCCTGGTTTAGGTCTTATCTGTCGGAAAGATATCAGTTTGTCTCTGTGAATGGTTTGTCCTCTGACAAATCAACTGTACATTTCGGTGTTCCTCAAGGTTCTGTTTTAGGAACCACTATTGTTTTCACTATATATTTTACCTCTTGGGGATGTTATTCGAAAACATAATGTAAACTTTCACTGCTATGCGGATGACACACAGCTGTACATTTCAATGAAACATGGTGAAGCACCAAAATTGCCTCGCTAGAAGCATGTGTTTCAGACATAAGGAAGTGGATGGCTGCAAACTTTCTACTATTAAACTCGACAAACAGAGATGCTTGTTCTAGGTCCCAAGAAACAAAGAGATCTTCTGTTGAATCTGACAATTAATCTTAATGGTTGTACAGTCGCCTCAAATAAAACTGTGAAGGACCTCGGCGTTACTTGACCCTGATCTCTCTTTTTGAAGAACATATCAAGACCATTTCGAGGACAGCTTTTTTCCATCTACGTAACATTGCAAAAATCAGAAACTTTCTGTCCAAAAATGATGCAGAAAAATTAATCCATGCTTTTGTCACTTCTAGGTTAGACTACTGCAATGCTCTATTTTCCGGCTACCCGGATAAAGCACTAAATAAACTTCAGTTAGTGCTAAATACGGCTGCTAGAATCCTGACTAGAACCAAAAAATTTGATCATATTACTCCAGTGCTAGCCTCTACACTGGCTTCCTGTCAAAGCAAGGGCTGATTTCAAGGTTTTACTGCTAACCTACAAAGCATTACATGGGCTTGCTCCTACCTACCTCTCTGATTTGATCCTGCCGTACATACCTATACGTACGCTACGGTCACAAGACGCAGGCCTCCTAATTGTCCCTAGAATTTCTAAGCAAACAGCTGGAGGCAGGGCTTTCTCCTATAGAGCTCCATTTTTATGGAACGGTCTGCCTACCCATGTCAGAGACGCAAACTCGGTCTCAACCTTTAAGTCTTTACTGAAGACTCATCTCTTCAGTGGGTCATATGATTGAGTGTAGTCTGGCCCAGGAGTGGGAGGGTGAACGGAAAGGCTCTGGAGCAACGAACCGCCCTTGCTGTCTCTGCCTGGCCGGTTCCCCTTTTCCACTGGGATTCTCTGCCTCTAACCCTGTTACGGGGCTGAGTCACTGGCTTGCTGGGGCTCTTCGTGCCATCCCTGGGGGATGTGCGTCACCTGGGTGGGTTGATTCACTGTTGTGGTCGGCCTGTCTGTTCCCCCCCCCCCCTTGGGTTGTACCCGTGTCGGAGATCTTTGTGGGCTATGCTCGGCCTTGTCTCAGGATGGTAAGTTGGTGGTTGAAGATTTCCTCTAGTGGTGTGGGGGCTGTGCTTTGGCAAAGTGGGTGGGGTTATATCCTTCCTGTTTGGCCCTGTCCGGGGTGTCCTCGGATGGGGCCACAGTGTCTCCTGACCCTCCTGTCTCAGCCTCCAGTATTTATGCTGCAGTAGTTTATGTGTCGGGGCTAGGGTCAGTTTGTTTATCTGAGTACTTCTCCTGTCCTATTCGGTGTCCTGTGTAAATCTAAGTGTGCTGCTCTAATTTTCTTCCTTCTCTTTCTTTCTCTCTCTCGGAGGACCTGAGCCCTAGAACCATGCCCCAGGACTACCTGGACATGATGACTCCTTGCTGTCCCCAGTCCACCTGGCCATGCTGCTGCTCCAGTTTCAACTGGCCTGGCCCTAGGACCATGTCCCAGGACTACCTGGACATGAGGATTCCTTGCTGTCCCCAGTCCACCTGGCCATGCTCCTGCTCCAGTTTCAACTGTTCTGCCTTACTATTATTCAACCATGCTGGTCATTTATGAACATTTGAACATCTTGGCCACGTTCTGTTATAATCTCCACCCGGCACAGCCAGAAGAGGACTGGCCACCCCACATATGCTCTCTCTAATTCTTCTTTCTTTTTCTCTCTCTCGGAGGACCTGAGCCCTAGGACCGTGCCCCAGGACTACCTGACATGATGGCTCCTTGCTGTCCCCAGTCCACCTGACTGTGCTGCTGCTCCAGTTTCAACTGTTCTGCCTTATTATTATTTGACCATGCTGGTCATTTATGAACATTTGAACATCTTGGTCATGTTCTGTTATAATCTCTACCCACAGCCAGAAGAGGACTGGCCACCCCACATGGCCCGGTTCCTCTCTAGGTTTCTTCCTAGGTTTTGGCCTTTCTAGGAGTTTTTCCTAGCCACCGTGCTTTTACACCTGCATTGTTTGCTGTTTGGGGTTTTAGGCCGGGTTTCTGTACAGCACTTTGAGATATCAGCTGATGTACGAAGGGCTATATAAATAAATTTGATTTGATTTGATTTGATTTGATTACTACTACTACTGCTACTACTGCCACTACTACTACACTACTACTACAATGCTACTACTACTAATATACTACTACTGCTGTTACTACTACTACTACCCTCTGTCTGTCTGTCTGTCTGTCTGTCTGTCTGTCTGTCTGTCTGTCTGTCTGTCTGTCTGTCTGTCTGTCTGTCTGTCTGTCTGTCTGTCTGTCTGTCTGTCTGTCTGTCTGTCTGTCTCTCTCTCTCTCTCTGTCTGTCTGTCTGTCTGTCTGTCTCGTCTCTCTCTCTCTCTCTCTCTCTCTCTCTCTCTCTCTCTCTCTCTCTCTCTCTCTCTCTCTCTCTCTCTCCTCTATATATATATATATATATCTCTCTCTCTCTGTCTGTCTCTTCGTCTCTATATCTCTCTCTCTCTCGTCTATCTCTCCTCTCTCTCTCTCTCTCTCTCTCTCTCGTCTATCTCTCGGTCTCTCTCTCTCTCTCTCTCTCTCTCTCTCTCTCTCTCTCACCATCTATATCTCTGTCTATTTCTCCTTCTCTATCTCTCTCTGTCCCTCTCTCTCTGTCTCTCTATCTCTCTCTGTCTGTCTCTCTCTCCGTCTCTCTCTCTCTCTGTCTCTGTCCTGTCTCTCTCTCTCCCTAACAATGCCTCAGTTCAGTATTTTGTTATTGAAATGTAGAGGAATCAATGATTAATTTCTGACAGTAAGACAAGAGATTCCACTTCCAGATCAATCACATTCTAGAACTCAGACGGAATCCAACAGCATTCTTCCTGCAGTTCTATTTATTTTATTTTTTTAAGAATCAGGAAGATAGAATCCAGGTATGGGAAAGACTGCAAAAGTGATTTACTTCTAGGAGAATGGAGCAATGCTATCCACATGGTGAGTTAGGGGGGGTTAAGGGGATAGGTAGCATCTCAAAACGCTCCCTATCCCCTATCTAGTGCACTACTTCTGATCAGGGCCCATATAGGGACTAGGGTGTCATTTGGCGCACAACTTCGATGGTTGTTCACCTGTTGGCCATCTCCAGGCTCCAGAAGGGAGGAGGCTGTGCCAATGCCAGGTTTCCCCAGGAATGGGCATACTTTCTAGGGGAAACTCCTCGACGGTGCCAGCACCTCTCTCCATACCTCCGACCAGCCATGGAAACTACTCGCTTCAAGTCCAGGAGAAATGAATCTATCAGGTGTGTGTGTCTGTGTCTGTGCGTGTGTGTGTGTGTGTGAACAATAAGGAGCATTTGTAGCAGAGCCAGTATGACTGCAGACAGCTCTGTCTCAAATGGCATTTGGCCTACTATGGGTCCAAAGTAGGGCACTACAAAAGGAATATGGTGTAATTTAGAAGTCAGCCTAGACGATTAATGACTACCGTGTTTAATTTGACTACTCAATACATTTAGCTGATTACTACTGCTGAAAGGTCAGAACTCAGAGAATGCTGTTGTACTGGTTTTATTTGGTTCTGAGTATACATTTATAGCTCTCTCTCTCTCTCTCTCTCTCTCTCTCTCTCTCTCGCTCTCTCTCTCACCCTACTTTCCTCTCTCTCTCTCTCTCTCACCCTACTTTCCTCTCTCTCTCTCTCTCTCTCTCTCTCTCACTCTACTTTCCTCTCTCTCTCTCTCAGTAGTTGCTGTATCAGCACCGGCTCTCTCTCTCTCTCTCTCTCTCTCTCTCTCTCTCTCTCTCTCTCTCTCTCTCTCTCGTTGCTGTATCAGCACCGTGTCATTAAGGTAGGTGGTTGAAAGGCCAGACGAACAGCCATCTACAACACTGAGACAATGTACCAACAGCCTTCTACAACACTGAGACAACGTACCAACAGCCATCTACAACACTGAGACACTTTGATTATGCTATATAATATTATATGATATTACTTTATATTACTACTATATGATACTACTATATATTACTACTATTTGATACTGCTTTATGATACTACTATATATTACTACTACCAATTGAACATATGCAGTGGTACTTAATGAATATGATGTCAGTTCAGTTGTCATCTGAGACATTCTCATCAATGATAAGATGGCATAAACTCTACAGTGGAAAGTCTACACATGAGAGTTATCGGATTCACATGGAATTGTTGTTCAATTTAAATGTTTGAATATTCAATTATTGGTGGAGAGATTAAATGTAATTTTAGCTTCCAAATGTGAGATTTGTGTTTTCATAAGGTAGGGCTTTGCTCAATCAGTGGCGCGCCCCTGTGAAGAGACATGGGTTATACAATTTTTCAAGCACGCCCTCCTCTCCCTTCCTATATAAAGCCTTGACGAAAATGTAACCTCCTGTTCCGAGGATGTGAGGACGACGGTCCGATGTCAGAATGGTTCAGATAATAACTACAGAACGAAGCCAACCTCAGCTTGAGCTTTGGTTGGGAATGGTATGAACTTTGAACTGGCTGTATACGGTGCTAGCTGCCCCGGCTGTAGTTAGTTCTCTTTAGACTATACTGTGCTAGCTGCCCTGGGCGGCTGTAGTTAGTTCTCTTTAGACTATACGGTGCTAGCTGCCCTGGACGGCTGTAGTTAGTTCTCTTTAGACTATATGGTGCTAGCTGCCCTGGACGGCTGTAGTTAGTGCTCCACAGCCTATACTGTGCTAGCTGCCCTGGGCGGCTGTAGTTAGTTCTCTTTAGACTATACTATGCTAGCTGTCCTGGGCGGCTGTAGTTAGTTCTTATTAGACTATACGGTGCTAGCTGCCCTGGATGGCTGTAGTTAGTTCTCTTTAGACTATACTGTGCTAGATGTCCTGGGCGGCTGTAGTTAGTTCTCTTTAGACTATACGGTGCTAGCTGCCCTGGACGGTTGTAGTTAGTTCTCTTTAGACTATACGGTGCTAGCTGCCCTGGGCGGTTGTAGTTAGTTCTCTTTAGACTATACGGTGCTAGCTGCCCTGGGCGGTTGTAGTTAGTTCTCTTTAGACTATACGGTGCTAGCTGCCCTGGACGGTTGTAGTTAGTTCTCTTTAGACTATACGGTGCTAGCTGCCCTGGGCGGCTGTAGTTAGTTCTCTTTAGACTATACGGTGCTAGCTGCCCTGGACGGCTGTAGTTAGTTCTCTTTAGACTATACGGTGCTAGCTGCCCTGGACGGCTGTAGTTAGTTCTCTTTAGACTATACGGTGCTAGCTGCCCTGGACGGCTGTAGTTAGTTCTCTTTAGACTATACGGTGCTAGCTGCCCTGGACGGCTGTAGTTAGTTCTCTTTAGACTATACGGTGCTAGCTGCCCTGGACGGCTGTAGTTAGTTCTCTTTAGACTATACGGTGCTAGCTGCCCTGGACGGCTGTAGTTAGTTCTCTTTAGACTATACGGTGCTAGCTGCCCTGGACGGCTGTAGTTAGTTCTCTTTAGACTATACGGTGCTAGCTGCCCTGGACGGCTGTAGTTAGTTCTCTTTAGACTATACGGTGCTAGCTGCCCTGGGCGGCTGTAGTTAGTTCTCTTTAGACTATACGGTGCTAGCTGCCCTGGACGGCTGTAGTTAGTTCTCTTTAGACTATACGGTGCTAGCTGCCCTGGACGGCTGTAGTTAGTTCTCTTTAGACTATACGGTGCTAGCTGCCCTGGACGGCTGTAGTTAGTTCTCTTTAGACTATACGGTGCTAGCTGCCCTGGGCGGCTGTAGTTAGTTCTCTTTAGACTATACGGTGCTAGCTGCCCTGGACGGCTGTAGTTAGTTCTCTTTAGACTATACGGTGCTAGCTGCCCTGGACGGCTGTAGTTAGTTCTCTTTAGACTATACGGTGCTAGCTGCCCTGGACGGCTGTAGTTAGTTCTCTTTAGACTATACGGTGCTAGCTGCCCTGGACGGCTGTAGTTAGTTCTCTTTAGACTATACGGTGCTAGCTGCCCTGGACGGCTGTAGTTAGTTCTCTTTAGACTATACGGTGCTAGCTGCCCTGGACGGCTGTAGTTAGTTCTCTTTAGACTATACGGTGCTAGCTGCCCTGGACGGCTGTAGTTAGTTCTCTTTAGACTATACGGTGCTAGCTGCCCTGGACGGCTGTAGTTAGTTCTCTTTAGACTATACGGTGCTAGCTGTCCTGGACGGCTGTAGTTAGTTCTCTTTAGACTATACGGTGCTAGCTGCCCTGGGCGGTTGTAGTTAGTTCTCTTTAGACTATACGGTGCTAGCTGCCCTGGACGGCTGTAGTTAGTTCTCTTTAGACTATACGGTGCTAGCTGCCCTGGACGGCTGTAGTTAGTTCTCTTTAGACTATACGGTGCTAGCTGTCCTGGACGGCTGTAGTTAGTTCTCTTTAGACTATACGGTGCTAGCTGCCCTGGACGGCTGTAGTTAGTTCTCTTTAGACTATACGGTGCTAGCTGTCCTGGACGGCTGTAGTTAGTTCTCTTAGACTATACGGTGCTAGCTGCCCTGGACGGCTGTAGTTAGTTCTCTTTAGACTATAACGGTGCTAGCTGTCCTGGACGGCTGTAGTTAGTTCTCTTTAGACTATACGGTGCTAGCTGCCCTGGGCGGCTGTAGTTAGTTCTCTTTAGACTATACGGTGCTAGCTGCCCTGGACGGCTGTAGTTAGTTCTCTTTAGACTATACTGGTGCTAGCTGCCCTGGACGGCTGTAGTTAGTTCTCTTTAGACTATACGGTGCTAGCTGTCCTGGACGGCTGTAGTTAGTTCTCTTTAGACTATACGGTGCTAGCTGCCCTGGGCGGCTGTAGTTAGTCTCTTTAGACTATACGGTGCTAGCTGCCCTGGGCGGCTGTAGTTAGTTCTCTTTAGACTATACGGTGCTAGCTGCCCTGGACGGCTGTAGTTAGTTCTCTTTAGACTATACGGTGCTAGCTGCCCTGGACGGCTGTAGTTAGTTCTCTTTAGACTATATGGTGCTAGCTGCCCTGGGCGGCTGTAGTTAGTTCTCTTTAGACTATACGGGTGCTAGCTGCCCTGGGCGGCTGTAGTTAGTTTCTCTTTAGACTATACGGTGCTAGCTGCCCTGGACGGCTGTAGTTAGTTCTCTTTAGACTATACGGTGCTAGCTGCCCTGGACGGCTGTAGTTAGTTCTCTTTAGACTATACGGTGCTAGCTGCCCTGGGCGGCTGTAGTTAGTTCTCTTTAGACTATACGGTGCTAGCTGCCCTGGACGGCTGTAGTTAGTTCTCTTTTAGACTATACGGGTGCTAGCTGCCCTGGACGGCTGTAGTTAGTTCTCTTTAGACTATACGGTGCTAGCTGCCCTGGACGGCTGTAGTTA
>NW_025750683.1:0-18123 GCF_021184085.1 Oncorhynchus gorbuscha | reverse complement strand
TAAACTGGGGGTCCATTATTATGGCTGCTATTAAACTGGGGGTCCATTATTATGGCTGTTATTAAACTGGGGGTCCATTATTATGGCTGCTATTAAACTGGGGGTCCATTATTATGGCTGTTATTAAACTGGGGTCCATTATTATGGCTGTTATTAAACTGGGGGTCCATTATTATGGCTGTTATTAAACTGGGGGTCCATTATTATGGCTGTTATTAAACTGGGGGTCCATTATTATGGCTGCTATTAAACTGGGGGTCCATTATTATGGCTGCTATTAAACTGGGGGTCCATTATTATGGCTGCTATTAAACTGGGGGTCCATTATTATTATTATCTGCTGTTATTATTATGGCTGTTATTAAACTGGGGTCCATTATTATGGCTGTTATTAAACTGGGGGTCCATTATTATGGCTGTTATTAAACTGGGGTCCATTATTATGGCTGTTATTAAACTGGGGTCCATTATTATGGCTGTTATTAAACTGGGGGTCCATTATTATGGCTGTTATTAAACTGGGGGTCCATTATTATGGCTGTTATTAAACTGGGGGTCCATTAATGGCTGGGGGTCCATTATTATGGCTGTTATTAAACTGGGGTCCATTATTATGGCTGCTATTAAACTGGGGGTCCATTATTATGGCTGTTATTAAACTGGGGTCCATTATTAATTAAACTGGGGTCCATTATTATGGCTGCTATTAAACTGGGGTCCATTATTATGGCTGACTATTAAACTGGGGTCCATTATTATCTGACTCCATTAAACTATTAAACTGGGGGTCCATTATTATGCTGCTATTAAACTGGGGGTCCATTATTATGGCTGTTATTAAACTGGGGTCCATTAAATGGCTGGGGGTCCATTATTATGGCTGTTATTAAACTGGGGGTCCATTATTATGGCTGTTATTAAACTGGGGGTCCATTATTATGGCTGTTATTAAACTGGGGGTCCATTATTATGGCTGTTATTAAACTGGGGTCCATTATTATGGCTGTTATTAAACTGGGGGTCCATTATTATGGCTGTTATTAAACTGGGGGTCCATTATTATGGCTGTTATTAAACTGGGGTCCATTATTATGGCTGTTATTAAACTGGGGGTCCATTATTATTAAACTGATTATTATATGACTACCATTAAACTGGGGGTCCATTATTATATTAAACTGGGGGTCCATTAAACTGGGGGGTCCATTATTATGGCTGCTATTAAACTGGGGGTCCATTATTATTATGGCTGTTATTAAACTGGGGGTCCATTATTATGGCTGTTATTAAACTGGGGGTCCATTATTATGGCTCCATTAAACTATTATTATGGCTGCTATTAAACTGGGGTCCATTATTATTAAACTGGCTGACTATTAAACTGGGGTCCATTATTATGGCTGTTATTAAACTGGGGGTCCATTATTATGGCTGGGGGTCCATTATTATGGCTGTTATTAAACTGGGGGTCCATTATTATGACTGCCATTAAACTGGGGTCCATTATTATGGCTGGGGGTCCATTATTATCTGACTATTAAACTGGGGTCCATTATTATGGCTGCTATTAAACTTATTAATGGCTGTTATTAAACTGGGGTCCATTATTATGGCTGGGGGTCCATTATTATATCATTAAACTGGGGGTCCATTATTATGGCTGACTATTAAACTGGGGGTCCATTATTATGGCTGTTATTAAACTGGGGTCCATTATTATGGCTGCTATTAAACTGGGGTCCATTATTAATTAAACTGGGGGTCCATTATTATGGCTGTTATTAAACTGGGGGTCCATTATTATGGCTGTTATTAAACTGGGGTCCATTAAACTTAAACTGGGGTCCATTATTATGGCTGTTATTAAACTGGGGGTCCATTATTATGGCTGTTATTAAACTGGGGTCCATTATTATGGCTGTTATTAAACTGGGGTCCATTATTATGGCTGTTATTAAACTGGGGGTCCATTATTATGGCTGTTATTAAACTGGGGTCCATTATTATGGCTGTTATTAAACTGGGGGTCCATTATTATGACTACCATTAAACTGGGGGTCCATTATTATGGCTGTTATTAAACTGGGGGTCCATTATTATCTGACTACCATTAAACTGGGGGTCCATTATTATCTGACTACCATTAAACTGGGGTCCATTATTATGGCTGACATTAAACTGGGGGTCCATTATTATCTGACTACCATTAAACTGGGGTCCATTATTATGGCTGCTATTAAACTGGGGGTCCATTATTATGGCTGCTATTAAACTGGGGGTCCATTATTATCTGTCTACCATTAAACTGGGGTTCCATTATAATGGCTGCTATTAAACTGGGGGTCCATTATTATCTGACTGCCATTAAACTGGGGGTCCATTATTATGGCTGCTATTAAACTGGGGGTCCATTATTATGGCTGTTATTAAACTGGGGGTCCATTATTATGGCTGCTATTAAACTGGGGGTCCATTATTATGGCTGCTATTAAACTGGGGTCCATTATTATGGCTGCTATTAAAGACACCTGCTCACCACGCAGCATCTGAGGAAAACACGACACGACAGGGCGATACACAAACACAGCACGGTGAATTCTAGACAAGGAACCGACAGGGCAGAAACGAATAACAAGGAGAGAAATAGGGACTCTAATCAGGGAAAAGGATCGGGAACAGGTGTGGGAAGACTAAATGATGATTAGGGGAATAGGAACAGCTGGGAGCAGGAACGGAACGATAGAGAGAAGAGAGAGCGAGAGAGTGAGAGAGTGAGAGGGGGGGAGAGAGAGGGATAGAAAGAGGGAAAGAACCTAATAAGACCAGCAGAGGGAAACGAATAGAATGGGAAGCACAGGGACAAGACAAGATAATAAATGACAAAACATGACAGTACCCCCCACTCACCGAGCGCCTCCTGGCGCACTCGAGGAGGAATCCTGGCGGCAACGGAGGAAATCATCAATGAGTGAACGGTCCAGCACGTCCCGAGACGGAACCCAACTCCTCTCCTCAGGACCGTAACCCTCCCAATCCACTAAGTATTGGTGACCCCGTCCCCGAGAACGCATGTCCATGATCTTATGTACCTTGTAAATAGGTGCGCTCTCGACAAGGACGGGAGGGGGGAGGGAAGACGAACGGGGGTGCGAAGAAAGGGCTTAACACAGGAGACATGGAAGACAGGATGGACGCGACGAAGATGTCGCGGAAGAAGCAGTCGCACAGCGACAGGATTGACGACCTGGGAGACACGGAACGGACCAATGAACCGCGGAGTCAACTTACGAGAAGCTGTCGTAAGAGGAAGGTTGCGAGTGGAAAGCCACACTCTCTGGCCGCAACAATACCTTGGACTCTTAATCCTGCGTTTATTGGCGGCTCTCACAGTCTGTGCCCTGTAACGGCAAAGTGCAGACCTCACCCTCCTCCAGGTGCGCTCACAACGTTGGACAAACGCTTGAGCGGAGGGAACGCTGGACTCGGCAAGCTGGGATGAGAACAGAGGAGGCTGGTAACCCAGACTACTCTGAAACGGAGATAACCCGGTAGCAGACGAAGGAAGCGAATTGTGAGCGTATTCTGCCCAGGGGAGCTGTTCTGCCCAAGACGCAGGGTTTCTGAAAGAAAGGCTGCGTAGTATGCGACCAATCGTCTGATTGGCCCTCTCTGCTTGACCGTTAGACTGGGGATGAAACCCGGAAGAGAGACTGACGGACGCACCAATCAAACGACAGAACTCCCTCCAAAACTGTGACGTGAATTGCGGGCCTCTGTCTGAAACGGCGTCTAACGGGAGGCCATGAATTCTGAATACATTCTCGATAATGATTTGTGCCGTCTCCTTAGCGGAAGGAAGTTTAGCGAGGGGAATGAAATGTGCCGCCTTAGAGAACCTATCGACAACCGTAAGAATCACAGTCTTCCCCGCAGACAAAGGCAGACCGGTAATGAAGTCTAGGGCGATGTGAGACCATGGTCGAGAAGGAATGGGGAGCGGTCTGAGACGACCGGCAGGAGGAGAGTTACCCGACTTAGTCTGCGCGCAGTCCGAACAAGCAGCCACGAAACGGCGCGTGTCACGCTCCTGAGTCGGCCACCAAAAGCGCTGGCGAATAGACGCAAGAGTGCCTCGAACACCGGGATGACCAGCTAACTTGGCAGAGTGAGCCCACTGAAGAACAGCCAGACGAGTGGAAACAGGAACGAAAAGGAGGTTACTAGGACAAGCGCGCGGCGACGCAGTGTGCGTGAGTGCTTGCTTAACCTGTCTTTCAATTCCCCAGACTGTTAACCCGACAACACGCCCATTAGGAAGAATCCCCTCGGGATCAGTAGAAGCCACAGAAGAACTAAACAGACGGGATAAGGCATCAGGCTTGGTGTTCTTGCTACCCGGACGGTAAGAAATCACAAACTCGAAACGAGCGAAAAACAACGCCCAACGAGCTTGACAGGCATTAAGTCGTTTGGCAGAACGGATGTACTCAAGGTTCTTATGGTCTGTCCAAACGACAAAAGGAACGGTCGCCCCTCCAACCACTGTCGCCATTCGCCTAGGGCTAAGCGGATGGCGAGCAGTTCACGGTTACCCACATCATAGTTGCGCTCAGATGGCGACAGGCGATGAGAAAAATAAGCGCAAGGATGAACCTTATCGTCAGACTGGAAGCGCTGGGATAGAATGGCTCCCACGCCTACCTCTGAAGCGTCAACCTCGACAATGAATTGTCTAGTGACGTCAGGAGTAACGAGGATAGGAGCGGACGTAAAACGTTCTTTTAGAAGATCAAAAGCTCCCTGGGCGGAACCGGACCACTTAAAACACGTCTTGACAGAAGTAAGAGCTGTGAGAGGGGCAGCAACTTGACCGAAATTACGAATGAAACGCCGATAGAAATTAGCGAAACCTAAAAGCGCTGCAACTCGACACGTGACCTTGGAACGGGCCAATCACTGACAGCTTGGACCTTAGCGGAATCCATCTGAATGCCTTCAGCGGAAATAACGGAACCGAGAAAAGTAACGGAGGAGACATGAAAAGAGCACTTCTCAGCCTTTACGTAGAGACAATTCTCTAAAAGGCGCTGTAGAACACGTCGAACGTGCTGAACATGAATCTCGAGTGACGGAGAAAAAATCAGGATATCGTCAAGATAGACAAAAACAAAGATGTTCAGCATGTCTCTCAGAACATCATTAACTAATGCCTGAAAAACAGCTGGCGCATTGGCGAGACCAAACGGCAGAACCCGGTACTCAAAATGCCCTAACGGAGTGTTAAACGCCGTTTTCCACTCGTCCCCCTCTCTGATGCGCACGAGATGGTAAGCGTTACGAAGGTCCAACTTAGTAAAGCACCTGGCTCCCTGCAGAATCTCGAAGGCTGATGACATAAGGGGAAGCGGATAACGATTCTTAACCGTTATGTCATTCAGCCCTCGATAATCCACGCAGGGCGCAGAGTACCGTCCTTCTTCTTAACAAAAAAGAACCCCGCCCCGGCCGGAGAGGAAGAAGGCACTATGGTACCGGCGTCAAGAGACACAGACAAATAATCCTCGAGAGCCTTACGTTCGGGAGCCGACAGAGAGTATAGTCTACCCCGAGGAGGAGTGGTCCCCGGAAGGAGATCAATACTACAATCATACGACCGGTGAGGAGGAAGGGAGTTGGCTCGGGACCGACTGAAGACCGTGCGCAGATCATGATATTCCTCCGGCACTCCTGTCAAATCGCCAGGTTCCTCCTGAGAAGTAGGGACAGAAGAAACGGGAGGGATGGCAGACATTAAACACTTCACATGACAAGAAACGTTCCAGGATAGGATAGAATTACTAGACCAATTAATAGAAGGATTATGACATACTAGCCAGGGATGACCCAAAACAACAGGTGTAAACGGTGAACGAAAAATCAAAAAAGAAATAGTCTCACTGTGGTTACCAGATACTGTGAGGGTTAAAGGTAGTGTCTCAAATCTGATACTGGGAAGATGACTACCATCTAAGGCGAACATGGGCGTAGGCTTCTCTAACTCTCTGAAAGGAATGTCATGTTTCCGAACCCATGCTTCGTCCATGAAACAACCCTCAGCCCCAGAGTCTATCAAGGCACTACATGTAGCACCCGAACCGGTCCAGCGTAGATGGACCGACAAAGTAGTACAGGATTTTGATGGAGAGACTTGAGTAGTTGCGCTCACCTGTAGCCCTCCGCTTACAGATGAGCTCTGGCTTTACTGGACATGAATTAACAAAATGTCCAGCAACTCCGCAATAGAGGCACAGGCGGTTGGTGATCCTCCGTTCCCTCTCCTTAGTCGAGATGCGAATCCCTCCCAGCTGCATGGGCTCAGTCTCTGAGCCAGAGGAGGGAGATGGTTGCGATGCGGAGCAGGGAAACACCGTTGATGCGAGCTCTCTTCCACGAGCCCGGTGACGAAGATCTACCCGTCGTTCTATGCGGATGGCGAGAGCAATCAAAGAGTCCACATCTGAAGGAACCTCCCGGGAGAGAATCTCATCCTTAACCACTGCGTGGAGTCCCTCCAGAAAACGAGCGAGCAGCGCCGGCTCGTTCCACTCACTAGAGGCAGCAAGAGTGCGAAACTCAATAGAATAATCCGTTATGGACCGTTCACCTTGGCATAGGGAAGCCAGGGCCCTAGAAGCCTCCCTACCAAAAACTGAACGGTCAAAAACCCGAATCATCTCCTCTTTAAAGTTCTGGTACTTGTTAGAGCAATCAGCCCTTGCCTCCCAGATAGCTGTGCCCCATTCTCGAGCCCGGCCAGTAAGGAGTGAAATGACGTAAGCAACCCGAGCTCTCTCTCTAGAGTATGTGTTGGGTTGGAGAGAGAACACAATCTCACACTGCGTGAGAAAGGAGCGGCACTCAGTGGGCTGCCCGGAGTAGCAAGGTGGGTTATTAACCCTAGGTTCTGGAGGCTCGGCAGGCCAGGAAGTAACAGGTGGCACGAGACGAAGACTCTGGAACTGTCCAGAGAGGTCGGAAACCTGAGCGGCCAGGTTCTCCACGGCATGGCGAGCAGCAGACAATTCCTGCTCGTGTCTGCCGAGCATGGCTCCTTGGATCTCGACGGCAGTGTAACGAGCGTCTGAAGTCGCTGGGTCCATTCCTTGGTCGGTTCCTTCTGTCATGCAGGTGAAAGAGGACCCAAAAGCGACTTGGCGAAAACAGAGTCTTTAATCCAGTAAAGTAAATACAATAAAAAAAAACACAACTTTCACTCGAAATGACGAGGACAAACTGGAGACTCGATCTTGAACAGCAGGTGAACAGCAGGTTGCCTCGGGAAGGCACTTGAACCAAACAGACTCAGACACCTGCTCACCACGCAGCATCTGAGGAAAACACGACACGACAGGGCGATACACAAACACAGCACGGTGAATTCTAGACAAGGAACCGACAGGGCAGAAACGAATAACAAGGAGAGAAATAGGGACTCTAATCAGGGAAAAGGATCGGGAACAGGTGTGGGAAGACTAAATGATGATTAGGGGAATAGGAACAGCTGGGAGCAGGAACGGAACGATAGAGAGAAGAGAGAGCGAGAGAGTGAGAGAGGGAGGGGGAGAGAGAGGGATAGAAAGAGGGAAAGAACCTAATAAGACCAGCAGAGGGAAACGAATAGAATGGGAAGCACAGGGACAAGACAAGATAATAAATGACAAAACATGACACTGGGGTCCATTATTATGGCTGCTATTAAACTGGGGTCCATTATTATGGCTGCTATTAAACTGGGGATCCATTATTATATCATTAAACTGGGGGTCCATTATTATACCATTAAACTGGGGGTCCATCATTATGACTACCATTAAACTGGGGGTCCATTATTATCTGACTACCATTAAACTGGGGTCCATTATTATCTGACTACCATTAAACTGGGGGTCCATTATTATCTGACTACCATTAAACTGGGGGTCCATTATTATCTGACTACCATTAAACTGGGGGTCCATTATTATCTGACTGCCATTAAACTGGGGGTAAACTGGGGGTCCATTATTATCTGACTACCATTAAACTGGGGTGTCCATTATTATGGCTGCTATTAAACTGGGGTCCATTATTATCTGACTGCCATTAAACTGGGGGTCCATTATTATGGCTGCTATTAAACTGGGGTCCATTATTATCTGACTACCATTAAACTGGGGTCCATTATTATCTGACTACCATTAAACTGGGGGTCCATTATTATCTGACTACCATTAAACTGGGGGTCCATTATTATCTGACTACCATTAAACTGGGGTCCATTATTATCTGACTACCATTAAACTGGGGGTCCATTATTATCTGACTACCATTAAACTGGGGTCCATTATTATATGACTACCATTAAACTGGGGGTCCATTATTATGACTACCATTAAACTGGGGGTCCATTATTATGGCTGCTATTAAACTGGGGTCCATTATTATCTGACTACCATTAAACTGGGGTCCATTATTATATGACTACCATTAAACTGGGGGTCCATTATTATCTGACTACCATTAAACTGGGGGTCCATTATTATCTGACTACCATTAAACTGGGGGTCCATTATTATCTGACTATCATTAAACTGGTGGTCCATTATTATGGCTGCTATTAAACTGGTGGTCCATTATTATCTGACTACCATTAAACTGGGGATCCATTATTATATGACTACCATTAAACTGGGGGTCCATTATTATATCATTAAACTGGGGGTCCATTATTATCTGACTACCATTAAACTGGGGGTCCATTATTATCTGACTACCATTAAACTGGGGATCCATTATTATCTGACTACCATTAAACTGGGGATCCATTATTATCTGACTACCATTAAACTGGGGGTCCATTATTATATCATTAAACTGGGGGTCCATTATTATCTGACTACCATTAAACTGGGGGTCCATTATTACAGTTGTTAACCCCAAATCTCATAAAGTGGACAGAAAAGTCTAAATGGGATCCTTGAAACATCCCAACTCTGACATCACCCCACTTAAGATGAACCGTTAAATGCTTAAGTAATGGTTAAGGTTAGGGATAGTGTTTAAGGGTAAAGACGCTCACAAGGATTCCAGATAGCACTAACCTAAAGTGAACTGGTATCTGGGAGAAGAGGTATTTCCTGTCAGGATATGAAGAGGAGGAGTGCGGTTCAGTTTCCCTCATCATCATCTGGGTTTTCTATTGTCCTTAGATCAGAAACTGTAGTACACCCATAATGACCCATAATGACTTCCACACACACACACTTCCAGACAAACAAAACCCTTTGTTATTGTGTGTTTATAGCTGTGTGGTAACATAGTGTGTTGCATTCTGGGATTGTGCAGGATAATGTCTCCAATCTGGAGAAGAGAGAGAGACAGAGACAGAGAGAGAAAGTGAGCAATTACAGCAGCAAGATTTATGACCTGTTGCCACAAGAAAATTACAACCAGTGAAGAACAAACACCATTGTAAATACAACCCATATTTATGCTTATTTATTTTCCCTTTTGTACTTTAACTATTTGCATTCCTTTACAACACTGTATATAGACATAATATGACATTAGAATTGTACATTATTTTGGAACTTTTGTGAGTGTTTACTGTTACTTTATATTGCTTATTTCACTTTTGTTTATTATTTATTTCGCTTGCTTTGGTAATGTAAACAAATGTTTCTCATGCCAATAAATCCCCATGAGAGAGAGAAACAGAGAGAGAGAGAGAGAGAGAAACAGAGAGAGAGAGAGAGAGAGAGAGAGAGAGAGAGAGAGAGAGAGAGAGAGAGAGAGAGAGAGAGAGAGAGAGAGAGAGAGAGAGAGAGAGAGAGAAGAGAGAGAGAGAGAGAAAGAAACTCTCTGCACCATCATTAACAGCAGACTTGTACCATTTCTCATCGAAGACAATGTACTGAGCAAATGTCAAATTGGCTTTTAACCAAATTATCATACCACATTTTCAACTTTCACACCCTAAATGACAGACAAACAAACAAACCAAAACCAAGGCAAAGTGTTCTCAAGCTTTGTGGATTTCAAAAAAAGCCTTAGACTCAAATTGGCATGAGGGTCTGCTATACAAATGGATGGAAAGTGGTTTTGGGGAAAAACTTTGTAAAAAAACAACATTGTAAAATCCATGTACACAAACAAGCGGTTAAAATTGGCTAAAAAACACAACCATTTCTTTCCACAGGGTAGGGGGGTGAGACAGGGATACAGCTAAAGCCCCACCCTCTTCAACATACAGTGCCTTGCGAAAGTATTCGGCCCCCTTGAACTTTGCGACCTTTTGCCACATTTCAGGCTTCAAACATAGAGATATAAAACTGTATTTTTTGTGAAGAATCAACAACAGTTGGGACACAAACATGAAGTGGAACGACATTTATTGGATATTTCAAACTTTTTAACAAATCAAAAACTGAAAAATTGGGCGTGCAAAATGATTCAGCCCCCTTAAGTTAATACTTTGTAGCGACACCTTTTGCTGCGATTACAGCTGTAAGTCGCTTGGGGTATGTCTCTATCAGTTTTGCACATCGAGAGACTGAATTTTTTTTCCATTCCTCCTTGCAAAACAGCTCGAGCTCAGTGAGGTTGGATGGAGAGCATTTGTGAACAGCAGTTTTCAGTTCTTTCCACAGATTCTCGATTGGATTCAGGTCTGGACTTTGATTTGGCCATTCTAACACCTGGATATGTTTATTTTTGAACCATTCCATTGTAGATTTTGCTTTATGTTTTGGATCATTGTCTTGTTGGAAGACAAATCTGCGTCCCAGTCTCAGGTCTTTTGCAGACTCCATCAGGTTTTCTTCCAGAATGGTCCTGTATTTGACTCCATCCATCTTCCCATCAATTTTAACCATCTTCCCTGTCCCTGCTGAAGAAAAGCAGGCCCAAACCATGATGCTGCCACCACCATGTTTGACAGTGGGGATGCTGTGTTCAGGGTAATGGTCTGTGTTGCTTTTACGCCAAACATAACGTTTTGCATTGTTGCCAAAAAGTTCAATTTTGGTTTCATCTGACCAGAGCACCTTCTTCCACATGTTTGGTGTGTCTCCCAGGTGGCTTGTGGCAAACTTTAAACAACACTTTTTATGGATATCTTTAAGAAATTTCTTTCTTCTTTCCACTCTTCCATAAAGGCCAGATTTGTGCAATATACGACTGATTGTTGTCCTATGGACAGAGTCTCCCACCTCAGCTGTAGATCTCTGCAGTTCATCCAGAGTGATCATGGGCCTCTTGGCTGCATCTCTGATCAGTCTTCTCCTTGTATGAGCTGAAAGTTTAGAGGGACGGCCAGGTCTTGGTAGATTTGCAGTGGTCTGATACTCCTTCCATTTCAATATTATCGCTTGCACAGTGCTCCTTGGGATGTTTAAAGCTTGGGAAATCTTTTTGTATCCAAATCCAAATGTTCTTCATGATGCTCTCTGTGCTTTTAACGGACCTCTGAGACTATCACAGTGCAGGTGCATTTATACGGAGACTTGATTACACACAGGTGGATTGTATTTATCATCATTAGTCATTTAGGTCAACATTGGATCATTCAGAGATCCTCACTGAACTTCTGGAGAGAGTTTGCTGCACTGAAAGTAAAGGGGCTGAATAATTTTGCACGCCCAATTTTTCAGTTTTTGATTTGTTAAAAAAGTTTGAAACATTCAATAAATGTCGTTCCACTTCATAATTGTGTCCCACTTGTTGTTGATTCTTCACAAAAAAAAATACAGTTTTATATCTTTATGTTTGAAGCCTGAAATGTGGCAAAAGGTCGCAAAGTTCAAGGGGGCCGAATACTTTCGCAAGGCACTGTATATATATATATATATATGTATGTATCAACAAATGGGAGAGGGCAGTCTGCAACCGTCTGCAGCACCTAGAATCAGTCAAATGTCCACTGTTTAAATGTTTAAAATGTATTTAAAAATGTAACCAGGTAGGCCAGTGGATAACAAGTTCTCATGTACAACTGCTACCTGGCCAAGATAAAGCAAAGCAGTGCGACACAAACAACAGAGTTACACATGGAATAAAACAAACATACAGTCAATAATACAGTAGAAAATGTCTATATACAGTGTGTGCAAATGGGGTCGGATAAACCACAGTGTGCATAAACACGTTTCCCATGCCAATAAAGCCACTTAAATTAAACAGAAATGTACTTGAAAGATAGAGACAAAGAGGATAGCATGAGATAGAGAAATCTCTTGAAATCAGAAGGAATAGAGGGTCGGTACACAGAGGAAACGGATATCGTCTTGTGAATGATTCCGATGCATAGCAAAGCACATGCCCCGCCCACCTGAGAATCTGTGTCTGAGAAGACAGATCACTGTATTTTGGTGTTCATTTTTGTGGAATTGAAGTGCAGTGAGTGCAGGTAGACCAAGACAGAGCAGGTAGACATAGACAGACCAGGTGAGTACAGGTAGACCTAGACAGAGCAGGTAGACCTAGACAGAGCAGGTAGACCTAGACAGAGCAGGTAGACCTAGACAGAGCAGGTAGACCTAGACAGAGCAGGTAGACATAGACAGACCAGGTGAGTACAGGTAGACCTAGACAGAGCAGGTAGACCTAGACAGAACAGGTGGGTACAGGTAGACCTAGACAGAGCAGGTGAGTACAGGTAGACCTAGACAGAACAGGTGGGTACAGGTAGACCTAGACAGAACAGGTGGGTACAGGTAGACCTAGACAGAGCAGGTGGGTACAGGTAGACCTAGACAGAGCAGGTGAGTACAGGTAGACCTAGACAGAGCAGGTGAGTACAGGTAGACCTAGACAGAGCAGGTGGGTACAGGTAGACCTAGACAGAGCAGGTGGGTACAGGTAGACCTAGACAGAGCAGGTGGGTACAGGTAGACCTAGACAGAGCAGGTGGGTACAGGTAGACCTAGACAGAGCAGGTAGACATAGACAGAGCAGGTGAGTACAGGTACACCTAGACAGAGCAGGTAGACCTAGACAGAGCAGGTGAGTACAGGTACACCTAGACAGAGAAGGTAGACCTAGACAGAGCAGGTAGACCTAGACAGAGCAGGTACACCTAGACAGAGCACGTAGACCTAGACAGAGCAGGTGAGTACAGGTACACCTAGACAGAGCAGGTAGACCTAGACAGAGCAGGTGAGTACAGGTACACCTAGACAGAGCAGGTAGACCTAGACAGAGCAGGTGAGTACAGGTACACCTAGACAAAGCAGGTAGACCTAGACAGAGCAGGTGAGTACAGGTACACCTAGACAGAGCAGGTAGACCTAGACAGAGCAGGTGAGTACAGGTACACCTAGACAGAGCAGGTAGACCTAGACAGAGCAGGTAGACCTAGACAGAGCAGGTACACCTAGACAGAGCACGTAGACTTAGACAGAGCAGGTGAGTACAGGTACACCTAGACAGAGCACGTAGACCTAGACAGAGCAGGTACACCTAGACAGAGCAGGTACACCTAGACAGAGCACGTAGACCTAGACAGAGCAGGTGAGTACAGGTACACCTAGACAGAGCATGTAGACCTAGACAGAGCAGGTAGACCTAGACAGAGCACGTAGACCTAGACAGAGCAGGTACACCTAGACAGAGCAGGTAGACCTAGACAGAGCAGGTACACCTAGACAGAGCACGTAGACCTAGACAGAGCACGTAGACCTAGACAGAGCAGGTAGACCTAGACAGAGCAGGTAGACCTAGACAGAGCAGGTGAGTACAGGTAGACCTAGACAGAGCAGGTGAGTACAGGTACACCTAGACAGAGCAGGTACACCTAGACAGAGCAGGTACACCTAGACAGAGCAGGTAGACCTAGACAGAGCACGTAGACCTAGACAGAGCAGGTGAGTACAGGTACACCTAGACAGAGCAGGTACACCTAGACAGAGCAGGTAGACCTAGACAGAGCAGGTGGGTACAGGTAGACCGAGACAGAGCAGGTGGGTACAGGTAGACCTAGACAGAGCAGGTAGACCTAGACAGAGTAGGTGGGTACAGGTAGACCTAGACAGAGCAGGTGAGTACAGGTAGACCTAGACAGAGCAGGTGAGTACAGTCCCTACACACTGGTGTGGAGGAAGTGTATCATTACAGTCCCAACACCCTGGTGTGGAGGAGGTATTATGTGGAAGTGCATCATTACAGTCCCAACACCCTGGTGTGGAGGAGGTATTATGTGGAAGTGCATCATTACAGTCCCAACACCCTGGTGTGGAGGAGGTATTATGTGGAAGTCAGGGCATTACAGTCCCATAGCCTTGCCTTAGCCCAAGGAAGCCATTGTCTCGCTCTTCTAGGCCCCTGCAATGTGTTAGAACTATTTATTACAGTATATAAACTACTTGGAACCCCTTTCTAAATCCTCTGCTAGGCCTCTGGGAGGAACCACCCCTGTAATGTGTTAGAACTATTTATTACAGTATTTAAACTTCTTGGAACCCCTTTCTAAATCCTCTGCTAGGCTGGCCTGTATGATGATGACCTCTACGATGGAGCCTGGTGTGCCGGGAGGAACGACCCCCTGCAGTGGCTGGAGGTGGACGCCAGGAGGCTGACCAAGTTCACGGGGGTCATCACACAGGGAAGGAGCTCTCTCTGGTCGTGAGTATCAACTCAACTCAACTGTCTGTCTGTCTGTCTGTCTCTCTGTCTGTCTCTCTGTCTGTCTCTCTCTCTCTCTCTGTCTGTCTCACTCTCTCTTCTCTGTCTGTCTCACTCACTCTCTCTCTCTTCTCTCTCTCTCTCTCTCTCTCTCTCTCTCTCTCTCTCTCTCTCTCTCTGTCTCTCTCTCTCTGTCTCTCTGTCTCTCTGTCTCTCTCTCTTTATCTGGTGGCTGAGTAGTGAGTACTATCCCTTTTCATTGTCTTAAGTCAGGTACAATCAGCTGCAGATTAAAATATATTTACCTTGGACAATCAGCTGCCCCTGACCTTGACCCCATGCCCCTGGACAATCAGCTGCAGACCCTGACCTTGACCCCTTGACCCCATGCCCCTGGACAATCAGCTGCAGACCCTGACCTTGACCCCTTGACCCCATGCCCCTGGACAATCAGCTGCAGACCCTGACCTTGACCCCATGCCCCTGGACAATCAGCTGCAGACCCTGACCTTGACCGGGTTTGTTGTTGATAATGTCTGACCTTGACCCTGACCCCAGTCTGTTGATAATGTCTGACCTTGACCCTGACCCCAGTCTGTTGATAATGTCTGACCCTAGTCGTGACCCCAGTCTGTTGATAATGTCTGACCCTAGTCGTGACCCCAGTCTGTTAATAATGTCTGACCCTAGTCGTGACCCCAGTCTGTTGATAATGTCTGACCCTAGTCGTGACCCCAGTCTGTTGATAATGTCTGACCCTGATCGTGACCCCACTCTGTTGATAATATCTGACCCTGACCCCAGTCTGTTGATAATGTCTGACCCTGACCCCAGTCTGTTGATAATGTCTGACCCTGACCCCAGTCTGTTGATAATGTCTGACCCTGACCCCAGTCTGTTGATAATGTCTGACCCTGACCCCAGTCTGTTGATAATGTCTGACCCTAGTTGTGACCCCAGTCTGTTGATAATGTCTGACCCTAGTCGTGACACCAGTCTGTTGATAATGTCTGACCCTGACCCCAGTCTGTTGATAATATCTGACCCTAGTCGTGACCCCAGTTTGTTGATAATATCTGACCCTAGTCGTGACCCCAGTCTGTTGATAATGTCTGACCCTAGTCGTGACCCCAGTCTGTTGAAAATGTCTGACCCTAGTCGTGACCCCAGTCTGTTGAAAATGTCTGACCCTAGTCGTGACCCCAGTCTGTTGGTAATGTCTGACCCCAGTCTGTTGATAATGTCTGACCCTAGTCGTGACCCCAGTCTGTTGGTAATGTCTGACCCCAGTCTGTTGATAATGTCTGACCCTAGTCGTGACCCCAGTCTGTTGGTAATGTCTGACCCCAGTCTGTTGATAATGTCTGACCCTAGTCGTGACCCCAGTCTGTTGGTAATGTCTGACCCCAGTCTGTTGATAATGTCTGACCCTAGTCGTGACCCCAGTCTGTTGGTAATGTCTGACCCCAGTCTGTTGATAATGTCTGACCCTAGTCGTGACCCCAGTCTGTTGGTAATGTCTGACCCCAGTCTGTTGATAATGTCTGACCCTAGTCGTGACCCCAGTCTGTTGGTAATGTCTGACCCCAGTCTGTTGATAATGTCTGACCCTAGTCGTGACCCCAGTCTGTTGGTAATGTCTGTCCCCAGTCTGTTGATAATGTCTGTCCCTAGTCGTGACCCCAGTCTGTTGGTAATATCTGACCCTAGTCGTGACCCCAGTCTGTTGGTAATGTCTGACCCCAGTCTGTTGGTAATGTCTGACCCCAGTCTGTTGATAATATCTGACCCTAGTCGTGACCCCAGTCTGTTGGTAATGTCTGACCCCAGTCTGTTGATAATGTCTGTCCCTAGTCGTGACCCCACTCTCTGAGGGTGTCTCATGGGGAGTTGGGATACGCATCAAACATATTTCCATTTCACACGTGACAGAAAATATACGAAGCAACCCCCCATATACGAAGCAACCCCCCCATATACGAAGCAACCCCCCATATACGAAGCAACCCCCCATATACAAAGCAACCCCCCATATACGAAGCAACCCCCCCATATACGAAGCAACCCCCCCATATACGAAGCAACCCCCCCATATACGAAGCAACCCCCCCATATACGAAGCAACCCCCCATATACGAAGCAACCCCCCAAAAAAAATGTATCTGCCAATCAGATTGTCTGTGAGTCATATTTTAATCCTCCTCTGAGAAACCTTTTCTCTGGAAGCTTTTTTTTGGAGTCTGAGACTGACGTGTCTAAATGGCAGGTCTCATCATGTCTTCCTGGCATCCCATAAGTCTCAGCTTCACCAGCCTAGGAAGGGAATCTGTCCTCCAATTCAACCCATCACCCCTCCCCTTCAAATCAAATATATTAGTCACATGCGCCGAATACAACAGGACCTTACAGCTTACTTACAAGTCCATAGTTTAAAAATACAAATAGGAATTAAAAGGAACAAGTAATTAAAGAGCAGCAGTAAAAGCCCTGCTTCCCTGGAGCCCTGCTTCCCTCAGCAGCAGCCCAGCCCTTAATCAGCTGTGGTGGATTAACACACACACACACACACACACACACACACACACACACACACACACACACACACACACACACACACACACACACACACACACACACACACACACACACACACACACACACACACACACACACACACACACACACACACACACACACACAGGAGTAAAAATGTATTCCCATTTAAAATCCTATTTTCCCAAACCCTAACCCTTAATCCTGGACATAACCACAAACTGAAACCTAATGTCTAACCCTAACCCCTAATTTAACCCTTAACCTAACCTTAACACTTAACCTAGGATAGCATTTTAACATATTTTAAGAAATGAAAAAAAGTTCTGACTTAAAAAAATAAAATAAAAAATATATATTTTAAATTAATTAAATAAAAATAACACACAATGTCCTGACAAGACACCACAATGTCCTGACAAGACACCACAATGTCCTGACAAGACACCACATTGCCCTGACAAGACACCACAATGTCCTGACAAGACACCACAATGTCCCGACAAGACACCACAATGTCCCGACAAGACACCACAATGTCCTGACAAGACACCACAATGTCCCTACAAGACACCACAATGTCCCGACAAGACACCACAATGTCCTGACAAGACACCACAATGTCCCGACAAGACACCACAATGTCCTGACAAGACACCACAATGTCCCGACAAGACACCACAATGTCCCGACAAGACACCACAATGTCCCGACAAGACACCACAATGTCCTGACAAGACACCACAATGTCCCGACAAGACACCACAATGTCCTGACAAGACACCACAATGTCCTGACAAGACACCACAATGTCCTGACAAGACACCTCAATGTCCTGACAAGACACCTCAATGTCCTGACAAGACACCACAATGTCCTGACAAGTCACCACAATGTCCTGACAAGACACCACAATGTCCTGACAAGACACCA
>NW_025750682.1:0-18127 GCF_021184085.1 Oncorhynchus gorbuscha | reverse complement strand
TGCAAATGTTGAACTTATTATATGGCTACTAATACTGGAAAAGCAAAATAAAAGTCCAAGTATACAGATTTGTGGATATTCTTGCAGAAAAATGTCATGTTAATGTAAATGTCTCCTTCACGATTTGCCCAAATGTACCTGGGGACTTCACACTAAAAGTCTTGTAGTTCACTCACACTTCAAGTTATTCCGTCTGAAACGTTACACATACACTGCTGCCATCTTGTGGACACCATTGAATTACAACCAGAGTGATGCTATAACTGGGACCTTTCAAAGTAGAAAAAGAACGGTTGGTTTTTTTCTTTGCATTTTCTTCTACCAAATCTATTGTGTTATATTCTCCTACATTCAAACATCAAAGTGTGTCCTTTCAATTGGTACCAAGAATATGCATATCCTTGCTTCAGAGCCTGAGCTACAGGCAGTTAGATTTGGGTATGTCATTTAGGTGGAAATTGAAAAAAGGGGACTATCCCTAAGGGTCTAGTAACAGCCTCCCCCCAACTCCAACCAATGGAGAGGCCTAACTAGCCCTGTCCTGAAGATCAGAACGCTGCTGGATCAGAAACCATAAGGACTCCAAGAATCAAGTGTGAGCGTACGTGTGTGTGAGCGTCACGTGTGTGTGCGTATGAGCATACGTGTGTGTGTGAGCATGCGTGCGTGTGTGAGCGTGTGTGTGTGCGTGTGAACGCGCGTGTGAGCGTACGTGCGTGTGTGAGCGTGCGTGTGTGCGTGAGCGTGCGTGTGTGTGTGAGTGCGTGTGTGAGCGTGTGTGTGTGCGTGTGAGCGTGCGTTCGTGAGCGTGCGTGTGTGCGTGAGCGTGCGTGCGAGTGTGCGTGAGTGTGCGTGTGTGCGTACGTGCGTGTGTGAGCGTGCGTGCGTGTGAGAATATGTGCGTGTGTGAGCGTGCGTGCGTGTGAGTGTGCGTGTGTGCGTGAGCGTGCGTGTGTGAGCGTGCGTGCGTTTGAGTGTGCGTGTGTGCGTGAGCGTGCATGTGTGAGCGTGTGTGTGTGCAACTCACATGTGTTGGGAGGCATTAGGGAACATCTCTGCGTATTGTGGGGCTGAGTCCTCCGGCCCGTGGGGGGCAGCGTGGGTGAGGACCATCATCACTGGCCGGTGAGGGTACACCTTCTTGGACATACGGAAGAAGTTGATACTGTCGTTGGTGATCAGGTCCGTGAAATAGTCCTGCAACGGCGAGAACAACAGGAAGTTAAGTATTACAACAACAGGAAGTTAAGTATTACAACAACAGGAAGTTAAGTATTACAACAACAGGAAGTTAAGTATTACAACAACAGGAAGTTAAGTATTACAACAACAGGAAGTTAAGTATTACAACAACAGGAAGTTAAGTATTACAACAACAGGAAGTATTAGCTTTCCATCTGGAATCCTTAATGGTCAAACGTCCATAGTCTGTTTGGGGAGAATACAACAACAAAGTAGTAAACAACCAACACAGTTTTAACACAACAGAACAGCAGAATGTGTCATTGTGGTTGAACGTTCCTCATCTCTGTTTCATCAACAAAAACAATAACAAAAACAAAGGCGGTGTGGGGTGACAGTCGTGTTTCTAATAATGCAGATTCCATGTTGAATTCACCTTTGTGTGGATAAAATGTCTTGTATTGTACAGGTTCTGTCCAGAACAGACGATTGGAGCGCACAGTGTTGACTACATGGAGCTCTATTCCACATCAGGTAACTGACGCAAGAGGTAGAATCAGAAAATACACCTTATGGAACAGCGGGGAGACACACACACAGGTACAGACACACAGGTACAGACACACAGGTACAGACACACAGGTACAGACACACACAGGTACAGACACACAGGTACAGACACACACAGGTACAGACACACACAGGTACAGACACGCACAGGTACAGACACACACAGGTACAGACACACACAGGTACAGGCACACACACACAGGTACAGACACACACAGGTACAGACACACAGGTACATACACACACAGGTACAGACACACAGGTACAGACACACACAGGTACAGACACACACAGGTACAGGCACACACACACAGGTACAGACACACAGGTACAGACACACACAGGTACAGACACACACAGGTACAGACACACACACACAGGTACAGACACACACACAGGTACAGACATACACACACAGGTACAGACACACGCACACAGGTACAGACATACGCACACAGGTACAGACACACACAGGTACAGACACACACACACAGGTACAGACACACACACACAGGTACAGACACACACAGGGACAGACACACAGAGGTACAGACACACACAGGTACAGACGCACACAGGTACAGACACACACAGGTATAGACACACACAGGTACAGACACACACAGGTACAGACACACACACACACACAGGTACAGACACACGCATACAAACACAAACGCTAGAACATACACTCTACACACACGTACATTGTGATATTGTTGTATTATACATTTTGTATTGTAGATATGTAGTGGTGTAATAATGTTATATGATGTACTGTTTTATCTTTTTGTTTTATATGGAATGTAAGTACTTTAATATGTTTGGACCCAATTCATGATCTGACTTACAGTATAAGACAAGGACACTCTAGAACCCTAGGACACTCTAGAACTCTAGGACACTCTAGAACTCTAGGACACTCTAGAACCCTAGGGCACTCTAGAACTCTTGGACACTCTAGAAGTCTAAGACTCTAGGACTCTAGAACTCTATGAATCTCTAGAACTCTAGGATACTAAAACTCACAGGCACTAATGATTTGTTTGATCGTAGCTAGCTACTTAGCTAGCTACATAGCCGTCTTTGTATCAAAGATAATTGTGTAGTCTAGAGCGATTTTCTAGGTTCGCTAGCCATCTATTGTCGTTCTTTTAACGCAACGTAACGTAAACAACACTGCTAGCTAGCCTGCTAGCCCCCGAATAGCAACACTGCAGAAACTATTACACTCAACGAAACGACTTGATTAGTGTAGTGTCAACAACGCACCCACTGCCAGCTGGCCTACTTCAGCAGTACTGTATCATTTTAATCATTTTAGTCAATAAGATTCTTGCTACGTAGCTTAACTTTCTGAACATTCGAGACGTGTAGTCCACTTGTCATTCCAATCTCCTTTGCATTAGCGTAGCCTCTTCTGTAGCCTGTCAACTATGTGTCTGTTTATCCCTGTTCTCTCCTCTCTGCACAGACCATACAAACGCTCCTCACCGCGTGGCCGCGGCCACCCTACTCTGGTGGTCCCAGCGCGCACGACCCACGTGGAGTTCAGGTCTCCGGTAGCCTCTGGAACTGCCAATCTGCGGTCAACAAGGCAGAGTTCATCTCAGCCTATGCCTCCCTCCAGTCCCTCGACTTCTTGGCACTGACGGAAACATGGATCACCACAGACAACACTGCTACTCCTACTGCTCTCTCTCGTCCGCCCACGTGTTCTCGCACACCCCGAGAGCGTCTGGTCAGCGGGATGGTGGCACCGGGATCCTCATCTCTCCCAAGTGGTCATTCTCTCTTTCTCCCCTTACCCATCTGTCTATCGCCTCCTTTGAAATCCATGCTGTCACAGTTACTAGCCCTTTCAAGCTTAACATCCTTATCATTTATCGCCCTCCAGGTTCCCTCGGAGAGTTCATCAATGAGCTTGATGCCTTGATAAGCTCCTTTCCTGAGGACGGCTCACCTCTCACAGTTCTGGGCGACTTAACCTCCCCACGTCTACCTTTGACTCTTTCCTCTCTGCCTCCTTCTTTCCACTCTCTCCTCTTTTGACCTCACCCTCTCACCTTCCCCCCTACTCACAAGGCAGGCAATACGCCGACCTCATCTTTACTAGATGCTGTTCTTCCACTAACCTCATTGCAACTCCCCTCCAAGTCTCCGACCACTGCCTTGTATCCTTTCCCTCTCGCTCTCATCCAACACCTCCCACACTGCCCCTACTCGGATGGTATCGCGCCGTCCCAACCTTCGCTCTCTCTCCCCGCTACTCTCTCCTCTTCCATCCTATCATCTCTTCCCTCCGCTCAAACCTTCTCCCACCTATCTCCTGATTCTGCCTCCTCAACCCTCCTCTCCTCCCTCTCTGCATCCTTTGACTCTATGTCCCCTATCCTCCAGGCCGGCTCGGTCCTCCCCTCCCGCTCCGTGGCTCGATGACTCATTGCGAGCTCACAGAACGGGGCTCCGGCAGCCGAGCGGAAATGGAGGAAAACTCGCCTCCCTGCGGACCTGGCATCCTTTCACTCCCTCCTCTACATTTTCCTCCTCTGTCTCTGCTGCTAAAGCCACTTTCTACCACGCTAAATTCCAAGCATCTGCCTCTAACCCTAGGAAGCTCTTGCCACCTTCTCCTCCCTCCTGAATCCTCCGCCCCCTCCCCCCCCTCCTCCCTCTCTCTGCAGATGACTTCGTCAACCATTTTGAAAAGAAGGTCGACGACATCCGATCCTCGTTTGCTAAGTCAAACGACACCGCTGGTTCTGCTCACACTGCCCTACCCTGTGCTCTGACCTCTTTCTCCCTCTCTCTCCAGATGAAATCTCGCGTCTTGTGACGGCCGGCCGCCCAACAACCTGCACGCTTGACCCTATCCCCTCCTCTCTTCTCCAGACCATTTCCGGAGACCTTCTCCCTTACCTCACCTCGCTCATCAACTCATCCCTGACCGTTGGCTACGTCCCTTCCGTCTTCAAGAGAGCGAGAGTTGCACCCTTCTGAAAAAACCTACACTCGATCCCTCCGATGTCAACAATTACAGACCAGTATCCCTTCTTTCTTTTCTCTCCAAAACTCTTGAACGTGCCGTCCTTGGCCAGCTCTCCCGCTATCTCTCTCTGAATGACCTTCTTGATCCAAATCAGTCAGGTTTCAAGACTAGTCATTCAACTGAGACTGCTCTCCTCTGTATCACGGAGGCGCTCCGCACTGCTAAAGCTAACTCTCTCTCCTCTGCTCTCATCCTTCTAGATCTATCGGCTGCCTTCGATACTGTGAACCATCAGATCCTCCTCTCCACCCTCTCCGAGTTGGGCATCTCCGGCGCGGCCCACGCTTGGATTGCGTCCTACCTGACAGGTCGCTCCTACCAGGTGGCGTGGCAAGAATCTGTCTCCTCACCACGCGCTCTCACCACTGGTGTCCCCCAGGGCTCTGTTCTTGGCCCTCTCCTATTCTCGCTATACACCAAGTCACTTGGCTCTGTCATAACCTCACATGGTCTCTCTTATCATTGCTATGCAGACGACACACAATTAATCTTCTCCTTTCCCCCTTCTGATGACCAGGTGGCGAATCGCATCTCTGCATGTCTGGCAGACATATCAGTGTGGATGACGGATCACCACCTCAAGCTGAACCTCGGCAAGACGGAGCTGCTCTTCCTCCCGGGGAAGGACTGCCCGTTCCATGATCTCGCCATCACGGTTGACAACTCCATTGTGTCCTCCTCCCAGAGCGCCAAGAACCTTGGCGTGATCCTGGACAACACCCTGTCGTTCTCAACTAACATCAAGGCGGTGGCCCGTTCCTGTAGGTTCATGCTCTACAACATCCGCAGAGTACGACCCTGCCTCACACAGGAAGCGGCGCAGGTCCTAATCCAGGCACTTGTCATCTCCCGTCTGGATTACTGCAACTCGCTGTTGGCTGGGCTCCCTGCCTGTGCCATTAAACCCCTTCAACTCATCCAGAACGCCGCAGCCCGTCTGGTGTTCAACCTTCCCAAGTTCTCTCACGTCACCCCGCTCCTCCGTTCTCTCCACTGGCTTCCAGTTGAAGCTCGCATCCGCTACAAGACCATGGTGCTTGCCTACGGAGCTGTGAGGGGAACGGCACCTCAGTACCTCCAGGCTCTGATCAGGCCCTACACCCAAACAAGGGCACTGCGTTCATCCACCTCTGGCCTGCTCGCCTCCCTACCACTGAGGAAGTACAGCTCCCGCTCAGCCCAGTCAAAACTGTTCGCTGCCCTGGCCCCCCAATGGTGGAACAAACTCCCTCACGACGCCAGGACAGCGGAGTCAATCACCACCTTCCGGAGACACCTGAAACCCCACCTCTTTAAGGAATACCTAGGATAGGTTAAGTAATCCCTCTCACCCCACCCCCCCCCCTAAGTTTTAGATGCACTATTGTTAAGTGACTGTCCCACTGGATGTCATAAGGTGAATGCACCAATTTGTAAGTCGCTCTGGATAAGAGCGTCTGCTAAATGACTTAAATGTAAATGTAAATGTAAATTTGATGGAAATGAGAGGAAATGTAGGTGTCAGGATTTGGCCAGGGTTGTTCCGGTTTTTGGTCACTAGATGGCCCCATTGTGCCTTTTGACCTTTTCTTTTCCCTTGATCCCCATTATTATTTGCACCTGTGCCTCGTTTCCCCTGATTGTATTTAAACCCTTTGTTTTACTCAGTTCTTTGCTCTGTGTTTGTATGTTAGCACCCAGCCCTAGTACTCTGTGAACTCTTGTTGATCCCGGTGGACTATCTTGTGGAATTCTGTTTTTTGTTCTTGTTTGTTTGATTTTAAGAATCTTTTGAGGCTTTTTGTGCTATACCTTCCACCTTGTGGATTTACGTTTTTGTCTTGGAGGATTACCTTTGTTCTGGTGGAATTCCTTTTGAGGTTGTGGAGTTACATGTTTTCCTGAAGAACTTCACTTTTTACTTCATTAAATACACCGTCTCAAGTACTGCTGTGTCTGCCTCATCTTCTGGGTTCTGCTGACTATTCGTGGCTCAGTTGGTTTAGTGACTGTTTCTCACTCCGGAGACCCGGGTTCGTAACCGGGTCCTGACAGTAGGTCCTGCAGTATGTGGCATCCAGAGCTGCAGAGAGATTTTCTAATACCAAAATCACCATCAATCAATTAAATGTATTTATATAGCCCTTTTTACATCAGCAGATGTCACAAATTGCTGTACAGAAACCCAGCCTAAAACCCCAAACAGCAAGCAATGCTGGTGTACAAGCACAGTGGCTAGGAAAAACTCCCTAGAAAGGCAGGAACATAGGAAGAAACCTAGAGAGGAACCAGGCTCTGAGGGGTGGCCAGTCCTCTTCTGGCTGTGCCAGGTGAAGATTAGACACCTAGAGAGAAACAAGGCTCTGAGGGTTGGCCAGTCCTCTTCTGGCTGTGCCAGGTGAAGATTAGAAGAATACATTAAGGCAAGATTTTTCTTCAAGATGTTCAAATGTTCATAGATGTCCAGCAGGTTAAATCAGAGGTCGAGAACGCAGGGGCCGTAGAGGGAGAGAGAGAGGGAGTCAAAAACAGCAGGACCAGGACAAGGTATCACGTCCGGTGAACAGGTCAGGGTTCCATAGCCGCAGGCAGAACAGTTGAAACTGGAGCAGCAGCATGACCCGGTGGACTGGGAACAGCTAGGAGTCATCAGGCCAGGTAGTCCTGAGCCATGTTCCTAGGGCTCAGATCCTCCGGGAAGGGAGGGAGAGAGAGAATTAGAGGGAGCAAACTTAAATTCACACAGGACACCGGATAAGACAGGAGAAATACTCCAGATATAACAGACTGACATAGACCATTGCAGCATAAATACTGGAGGCTGAGGCAGGAGGGGTCGGGAGACACTGTGGCCCCGTCCAATGATACCCACGGACAGGGCCTACCAGGCAGGATACAACCCCACCCACTTTACCAAAGCACAGCCCCCGCACCACTAGAGGGATATCTTCAACCACCAACTTACTACCCTGAGACAAGGGTAAGTATAGTCCATGAAGATCTCCTCCACCAAGGCACGAGCCCGAGAGGACGCAAAACCGGACAGGAAGATCACGTCTGTGATCAACCTACTCAAGTGATGCACCCCTCCTAGGGACGGCATGGAAGAGCACCAGTAAGCTAGTGACTCAGCCCCCGTCATAGGGTCAGAGGCAGAGAATCTCAGTGGAGAGAGGGGAGCCGGTCATGCAGAGACAGCAAGGGCGGTTCCTCGTTTCAGTGCCTTGCCGTTGACCTTCGCACTCCTGTGCCGGACAACACAAGACAAAGTTTTTTCTCTCAACCGGTGTGATTACTACCTCTGAGGATATAGAGCTTGAGGTAGTCACCTAATACAAGTACTTGAGAGTATGGCTAGATGGTACACTGTCCACTGGCTAGATGGCACATATCAAAGCTGCAGGCTAAAGTTAAATCTAGATTTGGTTTCTTCTATCGTAATCGCTCCTCTTTCACCCCAGTTGCCAAACTAACCCTGATTCAAATGACCATCCTAACCATGGTAGATTACTGAGATGTAATTTATAGATCGGCAGGTAAGGGTGCTCTCGAGTGGCTAAAATGTTATTTACCGTTCGGCCAACAGATTGCCACCAATGCTCCTTATAGGACACCTCACCCACTCTATACTCCTCTGTAAACTGGCAATTTTTGTATACACGTGACAAGACCCACTGGTTGATGCTTATTTATAAAACCCTCTTAGGCCTCACTTCCCCTTATCTGAGATATCTACTGCAGCCCTCATCCTCCACAAACAACACCCGTTCTGCCAGTCACATTCTGTTAAAGGTCGTTGTCGTCTTATGTCTCTCTTTATGTAGTGTTGTGTTGTCTCTCTTGTGTTTTGTCCTTTATTTTTATGTAATATATCTTTATTTTTAATACCATCCCCGTCCCTGCAGGAGGCCTTTTGCCTTTTGGTACGCCATCATTGTAAATAAGAATTTGTTCTTTAACTGACTAGCTTAGTTAAATAAAGGTTAAAAAAAATATATATAGAATGTTCATGATGTCAATGCGACAACTGTTGATAGACGTAACTGGTAAAGTCGCTCTGGGTATCTCCTCCGATTTCATTACACTCTTGTCTGTGTGAGAGCACAGAATAACTGACACATTTACCAATACCCGTTGAATTTGGCCGGTGTCAGTAAACGTTGGTAAAAAAAAGCACAATTAAATTGTTGCTAGCAGCAGTTGCAGTCACCAATGCTCTAGATAACATGAAGACAGCCTCACCAGCTCTGCTAGGGTGAGTAAAATGGTCAGTGAGCTGTTCTCTCATTTGTGTTTGGAAGTAGCTAGCAAGCTAGCCAATGTTATGGGTGTAGATAGCAAGCTAGCCAACTTTAGCCAGTTAGCTCGGGGGCTTGACTGCTGTTGTTAGGTCAGCTAGCTAACGTTATGGGTGTAGATAGCAAGCTAGCCAACGTTAGCCAGTTAGCTCGGGGGCTTGACTGCTGTTGTTAGGTCAGCTAGCTAACGTTATGGGTGTAGATAGCAAGCTAGCCAATGTTAGCCAGTTAGCTCGGGGGCTTGACTGCTGTTGTTAGGTCAGCTAGCTAACGGTACGTGTCTGATCTGTGTAGCAATACGATTCGTATCTCAGAGCCATTTGCTTTGCTAGTTATAACCTAAAGCATTGAACCTGGTCGGTTAGCTTCCTGCAGATTCATGCAGGGTAGTAACATCATGAGTTGGGATTATGGTTCATTGTTTAGCTAGCTAGCTACATGTCTAAACAAAAGACTCCACTATGCAAGTAACAATTTCAAGAGAATGTTCATGATGTCACTGCGACAACTGTCGATAGACGTAGCTGGTAAAGAATAACTGACAAATTTATGAATTTGGCCGGTGTCAGTAAACGTCGGCAAAAAAAAGCGTAATTAAATTATTGCCAGCAGCACAGTTGCAGTCACCAATGCTCTGGATAACAGGAAAACAGCCTCACCAGCTATGCTAGGGCGAGTAAAATGGTCAGAGTGAAGTGTTCTCTCATTTGTGTATGAAAGTAGCTGGCAAGCTAGCCAACGTTATGGGTGTAGAAAAAGAAGAGCTCTCCAGTAGGTACCAAAACACTCTAAGGCCATTTTCTCAAAAGGGAGGTTACAAGTTTATCAACATACAAAGCAGAATTACTTTCCCCTTGTTACTCAACTGTAGTGTCTGACATACCATTTTCTAGCTCTGACTCTCTACTCTTACCCAATGTAAAAAACACAATTTCTAATTTTGCTATTAAAATGGTTTTATAGCTGACTTTAATGACCTACTGGATCTGAGGAGGGAGGGAGGGAGACTGGTAGAGAGCGAGAGTGAGAGCTGAGAGAGTGAGCGAGCGAGTGAGAGAGAGCTTAGAGAGATAGCGAGCTGAGAGAGAGAGAAGAGAGAGCTGAGAGAGAGAGAGAGAGAAGAGAGAGCTGAGAGAGAGAGAGAGAGAGAGAGAGAAGAGAGAGCTGAGAGAGGCACATGGCATTAGCATGGTATTACTGTCCTGCTGTCCTCCAAACCACCTTGACTCTTACCTTGAATACCCTCCAATAGGAATGAGCCAGAACATGTGTCTCAAATGGTACCATATTCCCTAAATAGTGCACTACTTTTGACCAGAGCGCTATGAAGCCTGATTAAAAGTAGTGCACTAGATAGGGAATAGGGGTGCCGTTCGTGGCGCAGAGTGCTGAGGGAGGTGAGAGTGATGTGTGTGAGTGTGTGAGTCTGGGTGTGTGTGTGTGTGTGTGTGTGTGTGTGTGTGTGTGTGTGTGTGTGTGTGTGTGTGTGTGTGTGTGTGTGTGTGTGTGTGTGTGTGTGTGTGTGTGTGTGTGTGTGTGTGTGTGTGTGTGTGAGTGTGTGTGTGTGTCCACTGCCCACCTCAGTGATTTTAATGAATAAGGTCCACTTGGTTCAGAAACCACAATGTGCTCGTCCAACCGTCCATCCATCACCCAGTCTCTTACACACCTCAACCTCAACACGTAGGAACATTTCCCTCCTCCGTCTAAGTCAACAAGACAAGTTATTTATCGTCTGACTACCAGGCATTTTCATACCCGTCCTTCGGACAGACACTAAAACAGGATTACATACCAAATGGCACCCTATTCCCTAGTAGTGCACTACTTTAGCCTGAGATACATCCCAAATGGCACCCTATTCCCTACGTAGTGCACTACTTTAGCCTGAGATACATACCAAATGGCACCCTATTCCCTACGTAGTGCACTACTTTAGCCTGAGATACATACCAAATTGCACCCTATTCCCTACGTAGTGCACTACTTTAGCCTGAGATACATACCAAATGGCACCCTATTCCCTACGTAGTGCACTACTTTAGCCTGAGATACATACCAAATGGCACCCTATTCCCTACGTAGTGCACTACTTTAGCCTGAGATACATCCCAAATGGCACCCTATTCCCTACGTAGTGCACTACTTTAGCCTGAGATACATACCAAATGGCACCCTATTCCCTACGTAGTGCACTATCCTACATATATAGATATAAAAAAAAGAAAGAGATATAAATATAGAGAGACGCAGGGTGGTAATTCCTAAAGGCAACTTCTCCTCTCTTGGAGGCTGTTTTTTGATCTCTAAACGTTGTCATGACAATGAAATTCTCATTCTGCAAATGAGACGTCACTTCAAATCATCAAATCAACGCTCTGCCATTAATTTACCCAGAATGTCTAGCCTGTCTCGTACACGCCAGGGACATAAATCAATAGGAACCTCTGCAATTAGCCGGGAGGAGACGTTACATTAAATTAGATTCAGCCCTAAAGGAAAAACAAATAGGTAATGGGGTTTTAATGGAGCAGTTATGCAGACAGGAATTGGAAACACACACACACACACACGCACGCACACACACACACACACACACACACACACACACACACACACACACACACACACACACACACACACACACACACACACACACACACACACACACACACACACACACACACACACACACACACACACACACACACACACACACACACACACACACACACACACACACACACACACACACACACACACACACACACACACACACACACACACACACCCGGCGGGTATAGACCAGACACACACACACACTCCCTGCGGGTATAGACGAGACACACACACACTCCCTGCGGGTATAGACCAGACACACACACACTCCCTGCGGGTAAAGACCAGACACACACACACTCCCTGCGGGTATAGACCAGACACACACACACTCCCTGCGGGTATAGACCAGACACACACACACACTCCCTGCGGGTATAGACCAGACACACACACACTCCCTGCAGGTAAAGACCAGACACACACACTCCCTGCGGGTATAGACCAGACACACACACACTCCCTGCGGGTATAGACCAGACACACACACACTCCCTGCGGGTAGAGACCAGACACACACACACTCCCTGCGGGTATAGACCAGACACACACACTCCCTGTGGGTATAGACCAGACACACACACACTCCCTGCGGGTATAGACCAGACACACACACTCCCTGTGGGTATAGACCAGACACACACACACTCCCTGCGGGTATAGACCAGACACACACACACTCCCTGCGGGTAGAGACCAGACACACTCCCTGCGGGTATAGACCAGACACACTCCCTGCGGGTATAGACCAGACACACTCCCTGCGGGTATAGACCAGACACACTCCCTGCGGGTATAGACCAGACACACTCCCTGCGGGTATAGACCAGACACACTCCCTGCGGGTATAGACCAGACACACTCCCTGCGGGTGTAGACCAGACACACTCCCTGCGGGTATAGACCAGACACACACACACTCCCTGCGGGTAGAGACCAGACACACTCCCTGCGGGTATAGACCAGACACACTCCCTGCGGGTATAGACCAGATACACTCCCTGCGGGTATAGACCAGACACACTCCCTGCGGGTATAGACCACACACACTCCCTGCGGGTATAGACCAGACACACTCCCTGCGGATATAGACCACACACACTCCCTGCGGGTAGAGACCAGACGTACCTTGGAATACTCCACGCCGTGTTTCTCCTTGTAACCGTTCCGACAGACGGTGTAATTATAAAAGCGAGAGTTTTTGATGAGCCCCACCCATTCACGCCACCCGGGAGGGACGTAGCTACCGTTGTACTCGTTCAGATACTTCCCAAAGAACGCTGCGGAGAGGACGAGAGGAGACAGAGAGAGAATTAAGAGTTTGAAAAAACCTTAATGTGCAAATTTTCCTTTGGCTTTTCACACAAACTGTTAAAAGTACGGAATGGCAGGAGGATCATGTCAGGAAAATGTTTTGTCTTTAAAAACATGTACGTATTTTCTCCATAGCTGATGATGCAAAAAAAACTAGCAATGTTTCTCATTACCTTATAGTAGGGTCATGACAGTGATTTGGCCTTGTAAATGGGTCTTTATTTTTCTCTGGTCCTAACACTTTAATTAAACCTCTTCCTTAGGAGCCAGGTACCAGGAACTGTCTGTTAAACTTTAGTACCAGGAACTGTCTGTTGACTCTAGCACCAGAAACTGTCTGTTGACTCTAGTACCAGGAACTGTCTGTTGACTCTAGCACCAGGAACTGTCTGTTGACTCTAGTACCAGGAACTGTCTGTTGACTCTAGTACCAGGAACTGTCTGTTGACTCTAGTACCTGGAACTGTCTGTTGACTCTAGCACCAGGAACTGTCTGTTGACTCTAGTACCTGGAACTGTCTGTTGACTCTAGCACCAGGAACTGTCTGTTGACTTTTCAGTTCCTGGTACTAGAGTCAACAGACAGTTCCTGGTACTAGAGTTAACAGACAGTTCCTGGTACCTGGTTCCTAGGAGGTAGGTGGTGTAAAGGTGGAGCTCATTTTTCTCTGTTACGTCTGAATGGGGAAACCTTTACCACAGGGGACACAGTTTGACATGGGAACACGGGGGACACAGTTTGACATGGGGACACAGGGGACACAGTTTGACATGGGGACACGGGGGACACAGTTTGACATGGGGACACAGGGGACACAGTTTGACATGGGGACACAGGGGACACAGTTTGACATGGGGACACGGGGGACACAGTTTGACATGGGGACACGGGGGACACAGTTTGACATGGGGACACGGGGGAGAGGACACTACATGTTCCGTATTATAACAATAGACGCTAGAAAAGTTCCATAATGCTCTCACCTGTCCTGTATCCCGTGTTGTTGAGGTAGACAGCGAAGGAGCGTGGTTCATGCTGGGCCTGCCAGGACGGCGAAGAACAGTTCTCGTTGTTGGTGTACGTGTTGTGATTGTGAACATACTTCCCTGTCAGCATGGACGAGCGAGACGGACAGCACATAGGCGTGGTCACAAAGGCGTTGATGAATGAGGTGCCTCCATTCTCCATTATCTTACGAGTCTTATTCATCACCTGGAGAGAACCTGGAAAGGAGGAGGAGGGTGGAGAGGAGGAAGAGGATGGAGAGGATGATAGAGAGGAGGATGGAGAGGAGGATGGAGAGAAGGAAGAGGAGGAAGAGGATAGAGAGGAGGAAGAGGATGAAGAGGAGGAGGATGATAGAGAGGAGGAAGAGGATGTTGATGATGAGGAGGATGGAGAAGGGGAAGAGGATGAAGAGGTGGAGGATGATAGAGAGGAGGAAGAGGATGATGATGGAGAGGAGGAAGATGATGAAGAGGAGGATGATGGAGAGGAGGAATAGGTTGGAGAAGAGGAAGAGGATCGAGAGGATGAAGAGGATGAAGAAGAAGGAGGATGAAGAGGAGGATGGATAGAAGAAGGAGGGAGATGAGGAGGAGGATGATGGAGAGGAGGAAGATGGATGGAGAGGAGGAGGAGGAGGGAGAGGGAGGAGGATGGAAAGGAGTAGAAGGAGGATGGAGCGGAAGAGGAGGATGGAGAGGAGGATGGAGAGGAGGAGGATGGATGGAGAGGAGGAAGATGGATGGAGAGGAGGAAGATGGATGGAGAGGAGGAGGGAGAGGGAGGAGGGAGAGGGAGGAGGAGGAGGATGGAAAGGAGTAGAAGGAGGATGGAGAGGAAGAGGAGGATGGAGAGGAGGATGGAGAGAAGGAGGATGGATGGAGAGGAGGAAGATGGATGGAGAGGAGGAAGATGGATGGAGAGGAGGAGGGAGAGGGAGGAGGGAGAGGGAGGAGGAGGATGGAAAGGAGTAGAAGGAGGATGGAGAGGAAGAGGAGGATGGAGAGGAGGATGGAGAGAAGGAGGATGGATGGAGAGGAGGAAGATGGATGGAGAGGAGGAAGATGGATGGAGAGGAGGAGGGAGAGGGAGGAGGGAGAGGGAGGAGGAGGAGGATGGAAAGGAGTAGAAGGAGGATGGAGAGGAAGAGGAGGATGGAGAGGAGGAGGATGGATGGAGAGGAGGAAGATGGATGGAAAGGAGTAGAAGGAGGATGGAGAGGAAGAGGAGGATGGAGAGGAGGATGTGAAATAAAATAACAATTATTATCTTCAATGCCCTGTTGCTCTCTCCTGGCGCTGATAATTAGTTGAATTCATTGCAGTCTTGACAAATGGTCTAATTAACCGAGTTTCCTTCCACAGTTCAATCCAGTCAAACCGTATTATATATTTTTTTGACATCTGTGATGGAAACAAGAAGTTTCGGTATTTAAAAATAAAATGCAGAATGATAATTTGTTCGTTCCTCGAGGGATATTTTTGTGTAAAATTAATTATGGGAGAAATGACGGCTTAAATGTCTTTATGCGCAAATATTGAGATAATAACCATCATATGGGAGTGAACTTGGAGTTAAGTGATGTGTGTTCCTCCCACTAAAGATGGGGGAAACCATGCAGTTTATGAGGCTACAGATTAGATACATGATGATGAACTTTACAGGCTGGTGACATGATGATTGATGCTCGACTGCCTGTTACAAACACAACGGTATCATTCTGGTGACATGATGATTGATGCTCGACTGCCTGTTACAAACACAACGGTATCATTCTGGTGACATGATGATTGATGCTCGACTGCCTGTTTCAAACACAAGGGTATCATTCTGGTGACATGATGATTGATGCTCGACTGCCTGTTTCAAACACAACGGTATCATTCTGGTGACATGATGATTGATGCTCGACTGCCTGTTTCAAACACAAGGGTATCATTCTGGTGACATGATGATTGATGCTCGACTGCCTGTTACAAACACAACGGTATCATTCTGGTGACATGATGATTGATGCTCGACTGCCTGTTTCAAACACAAGGGTATCATTCTGGTGACATGATGATTGATGCTCGACTGCCTGTTACAAACACAACGGTATCATTCTGGTGACATGATGATTGATGCTCGACTGCCTGTTTCAAACACAACGGTATCATTCTGGTGACATGATGATTGATGCTCGACTGCCTGTTTCAAAACACAAGGGTATCATTCTGGTGACATGATGATTGATGCTCGACTGCCTGTTACAAACACAACGGTATCATTCTGGTGACATGATGATTGATGCTCGACTGCCTGTTTCAAACACAAGGGTATCATTCTGGTGACATGATGATTGATGCTCGACTGCCTGTTACAAACACAAGGGTATCATTCTGGTGACATGATGATTGATGCTCGACTGCCTGTTTCAAACACAAGGGTATCATTCTGGTGACATGATGATTGATGCTCGACTGCCTGTTTCAAACACAACGGTATCATTCTGGTGACATGATGATTGATGCTCGACTGCCTGTTTCAAACACAACGGTATCATTCTGGTGACATGATGATTGATGCTCGACTGCCTGTTTCAAACACAACGGTATCATTCTGGTGACATGATGATTGATGCTCGACTGCCTGTTTCAAACACAAGGGTATCATTCTGGTGACATGATGATTGATGCTCGACTGCCTGTTTCAAACACAACGGTATCATTCTGGTGACATGATGATTGATGCTCGACTGCCTGTTTCAAACACAACGGTATCATTCTGGTGACATGATGATTGATGCTCGACTGCCTGTTACAAACACAACGGTATCATTCTGGTGACATGATGATTGATGCTCGACTGCCTGTTTCAAACACAAGGGTATCATTCTGGTGACATGATGATTGATGCTCGACTGCCTGTTTCAAACACAACGGTATCATTCTGGTGACATGATGATTGATGCTCGACTGCCTGTTTCAAACACAACGGTATCATTCTGGTGACATGATGATTGATGCTCGACTGCCTGTTACAAACACAACGGTATCATTCTGGTGACATGATGATTGATGCTCGACTGCCTGTTTCAAACACAACGGTATCATTCTGGTGACATGATGATTGATGCTCGACTGCCTGTTTCAAACACAACGGTATCATTCTGGTGACATGATGATTGATGCTCGACTGCCTGTTTCAAACACAACGGTATCATTCTGGTGACATGATGATTGATGCTCGACTGCCTGTTACAAACACAAGGGTATCATTCTGGTGACATGATGATTGATGCTCGACTGCCTGTTTCAAACACAACGGTATCATTCTGGTGACATGATGATTGATGCTCGACTGCCTGTTTCAAACACAACGGTATCATTCTGGTGACATGATGATTGATGCTCGACTGCCTGTTACAAACACAAGGGTATCATTCTGGTGACATGATGATTGATGCTCGACTGCCTGTTTCAAACACAACGGTATCATTCTGGTGACATGATGATTGATGCTCGACTGCCTGTTTCAAACACAACGGTATCATTCTGGTGACATGATGATTGATGCTCGACTGCCTGTTATACTGCTGGTCAGGTGTATTGATTTATACTGCTGGTCAGGTGTATTGATTTATACTGCTGGTCAGGTGTATTGATTTATACTGCTGGTCAGGTGTATTGATTTATACAGCTGGTCAGGTGTATTGATTTATACAGCTGGTCAGGTGTATTGATTTATACTGCTGGTCAGGTGTATTGATTTATACTGCTGGTCAGGTGTATTGATTTATACTGCTGGTCAGGTGTATTGATTTATACTGCTGGTCAGGTGTATTGATTTATACTGCTGGTCAGGTGTATTGATTTATACTGCTGGTCAGGTGTATTGATTTATACTGCTGGTCAGGTGTATTGATTTATACTGCTGGTCAGGTGTATTGATTTATACTGCTGGTCAGGTGTATTGATTTATACTGCTGGTCAGGTGTATTGATTTATACAGCTGGTCAGGTGTATTGATTTATACTGCTGGTCAGGTGTATTGATTTATACTGCTGGTCAGGTGTATTGATTTATACTGCTGGTCAGGTGTATTGATTTATACTGCTGGTCAGGTGTA
>NW_025750681.1:0-18133 GCF_021184085.1 Oncorhynchus gorbuscha | reverse complement strand
TTCAGTTTGACTGTAATTTTGGCCCATTCCTCTATGCAGATCTCCTCTAGAGCAGTGATGTTTTGGGGCTGTTGCTGGGCTACACGGACTTTCAACTCCCTCCAAAGATTTTCTATGGGGTTGAGATCTGGAGACTGGCTAGGCCACTCCAGGACCTTGAAATGCTTCTTACGAAGCCACTCCTTCGTTGCCCGGGCGGTGTGTTTGGGATCATTGTCATGCTGAAAGACCCAGCCACGTTTTATCTTCAATGCCCTTGCTGATGGAAGGAGGTTTTCACTCAAAATCTCACGATACATGGCCCCATTCATTCTTTCCTTTACACGGATCAGTCGTCCTGGTCCCTTTGCAGAAAAACAGCCCCAAAGCATGATGTTTCCACCCCCATGCTTCACAGTAGGTATGGTGTTCTTTGGATGCAACTCGGCAATTCTTTGTCCTCCAAACACGACGAATTGAGTTTTTACCAAAAAGTTACATTTTGGTTTCATCTGACCATATGATAATTCTCCCAATCCTCTTCTGGATCATCCAAATGCTCTCTAGCAAACTTCAGGCGGGCCTGGACATGTACTGGCTTAAGCAGGTGGGACACGTCTGGCACTGCAGGATTTGAGTCCCTGGCGGCGTAGTGTTTACTGATGGTAGGCTATGTTACTTTGGTCCCAGCTCTCTGCAGGTCATTCACTAGGTCCCCCCGTGTGGTTCTGGGATTTTCCTCACCGTTCTTGTGATCTTTGACCCCACGGGGTGAGATCTTGCGTGGAGTCCCAGATCGAGGAGATTATCAGTGGTCTTGCATGTCTTCCATTTCCTAATAATTGCTCCCACAGTTGATTTCTTCAAACCAAGCTGCTTACCTATTGCAGTTCCAGTCTTCCCAGCCTGGTGCAGGTCTACAAATTGGTTTCTGGTGTCCTCCTTGACAACTCTTTGGTCTTGGCCATAGTGGAGTTTGGAGTGTGACTGTTTGAGGTTGTGGACAGGTGCCATTAATACAGGTAACGAGTGGAGGACAGAGGAGCCTCTTAAAGAAGAAGTTACAGGTCTGTGAGAGCCAGAAATCTTGCTTGTTTGTAGGTGACCAAATACTTATTTTCCACCATAATTTGCAAATAAATTCATTTTAATACAGGTAACGAGTGGAGGACAGAGGAGCCTCTTAAAGAAGAAGTTACAGGTCTGTGAGAGCCAGAAATCTTGCTTGTTTGTAGGTGACCAAATACTTATTTTCCACCATAATTTGCAAATAAATTCATTAAAAAAATCCTACAATGTGATTTTCTGGATTTTTTCTTCTCATTTGTCTGTCATAGTTGAAGTGAACCTATGATGAAAATTACAGGCCTCTCTCATCTTTTTAAGTGGGAGAACCTGCACAATTGGTGGCTGACTAAATACTTTTTTTGCCCCACTGTATATCTCCATACTGCCATTCATTTGTATGGGTTACTATCTATATATATCTCCATACTGCCATTCATTTGTATGGGTTACTATCTATATATATCTCCATACTGCCATTCATTTGTATGGGTTAATATCTATATATATCTCCATACTGCCATTCATTTGTATGGGTTACCTTCAGATGAATGTTTAATATCTATATATACCTCCATACTGCCATTCATTTGTATGGGTTAATATCTATATATACCTCCATACTGCCATTCATTTGTATGGGTTAATATCTATATATACCTCCATACTGCCATTCATTTGTATGGGTTAATATCTATATATACCTCCATACTGCCATTCATTTGTATGGGTTAATATCTATATATATCTCCATACTGCCATTCATTTGTATGGGTTACCTCCATACTGCCATTCATTTGTATGGGTTAATATCTATATATATCTCCATACTGCCATTCATTTCTATGGGTTACCTCCAGGTTTAATATCTATATATACCTCCATACTGCCATTCATTTGTATGGGTTACCTCCAGGTTTAATATCTATATCTATATATATCTCCATACTGCCATTCATTTCTATGGGTTAATATCTATATATATCTCCATACTGCCATTCATTTCTATGGGTTACCTCCAGGTTTAATATCTATATATATCTCCATACTGCCATTCATTTCTATGGGTTACCTCCATACTGCCATTCATTTCTATGGGTTACCTCCATACTGCCATTCATTTGTATGGGTTACCTCCAGGTTTAATATCTATATCTATATATATCTCCATACTGCCATTCATTTCTATGGGTTACCTCCAGGTTTAATATCTATATATATCTCCATACTGCCATTCATTTCTATGGGTTACCTCCAGATGAAGGTTTAATATCTATATATATCTCCATACTGCCATTCACTTGTATGGGTTACCTCCAGGTTTAATATCTATATATACCTCCATACTGCCATTCATTTCTATGGGTTACCTCCAGGTTTAATATCTATATCTATATATATCTCCATACTGCCATTCATTTATATGGGTTACCTCCATACTGCCATTCATTTGTATGGGTTAATATCTATATATACCTCCATACTGCCATTCATTTCTATGGGTTAATATCTATATATATATCTCCATACTGCCATTCATTTGTATGGGTTACCTCCATACTGCCATTCATTTCTATGGGTTAATATCTATATATCTCCATACTGCCATTCATTTCTATGGGTTAATATCTATATATATCTCCATACTGCCATTCATTTCTATGGGTTACCTCCAGATGAAGGTTTAATATCTATATATATCTCCATACTGCCATTCACTTGTATGGGTTACCTCCAGGTTTAATATCTATATCTATATATATCTCCATACTGCCATTCATTTCTATGGGTTACCTCCAGGTTTAATATCTATATATATCTCCATACTGCCATTCATTTCTATGGGTTACCTCCAGATGAAGGGGGTCGTAGAGCAAAACGGAAGGGAAAAAAAGAGAAAAGAGTCTCCCTTTTCCATTGAAAAGGTCATTGTAGTTTTGAAGGCCACACCGTTCGGAAGCTACAGACGTTTTAATGAGAAGATCTATTTTCAGGATGTCTTGTTTTTACGTTGCTGCTACTGTTTATTATCTATGCATAGTCATTTTACCCCTACCTACATGTCCATATTACCTCAATTACCTCGACTAACCTGTATCCCCAGACTCTGTACTGGTACCCCCTGTATATAGCCTCCACATTGACTCTGTACTGGTACCTCCTGTATATAGCCTCCACATTGACTCTGTAATGTAACACCCTGTATATAGTCTCCACATTGACTCTGTAATGTAACACCCTGTATATAGCCTCCACATTGACTCTGTAATGTAACACCCTGTATATAGTCTCCACATTGACTCTGTACTGGTACCTCCTGTATATAGCCTCCACATTGACTCTGTACTGGTACCCCCTGTATATAGCCTCCACATTGACTCTGTAATGTAACTCCCTGTATATAGTCTCCACATTGACTCTGTAACGTAACACCCTGTATATAGTCCTCACATTGACTCTGTAATGTAACACCCTGTATATAGTCTCCACATTGACTCTGTAATGTAACACCCTGTATATAGTCTCCACATTGACTCTGTAACGTAACACCCTGTATATAGTCTCCACATTGACTCTGTAATGTAACACCCTGTATATAGTCTCCACATTGACTCTGTAACGTAACACCCTGTATATAGCCTCCACATTGACTCTGTAATGTAACACCCTGTATATAGTCTCCACATTAACTCTGTACTGGTACCCCCTGTATATAGCCTCCACATTGACTCTGTACTGGTACCCCCTGTATATAGCCTCCGCAATTGACTCTGTACTGGTACCCCCTGTATATAGCCTCCACATTGACTCTGTACTGGTACCCCCTGTATATAGCCTCCACTATGACTCTCTGTCGGTACCCCCTGTATATAGCCTCCACATTGACTCTGTACTGGTACCCCCTGTATATAGCCTCCACATTGACTCTGTACTGGTACTTCCTGTATACAGCCTCCACATTAACTCTGTACTGGTACCCCCTGTATATAGCCTCCACATTGACTCTGTACTAGTACCCCCTGTATATAGCCTCCACTATGACTCTCTGTCGGTACCCCCTGTATATAGCCTCCACATTGACTCTGTACTGGTACCCCCTGTATATAGCCTCCACATTGACTCTGTACTGGTACTTCCTGTATACAGCCTCCACATTAACTCTGTACTGGTACCCCCTGTATATAGCCTCCACATTGACTCTGTACTAGTACCCCCTGTATATAGCCTCCACATTGACTCTGTACTGGTACCTCCTGTATATAACCTCCACATTGACTCTGTACTGGTACCTCCTGTATATAGCCTCCACATTGACTCTGTACTGGTACCCCCTGTATATAGCCTCCACATTGACTCTGTAATGTAACACCCTGTATATAGTCTCCACATTGACTCTGTAATGTAACACCCTGTATATAGTCTCCACATTGACTCTGTACCGGTACCCCCTGTATATAGCCTCCACATCGACTCTGTACTGGTACCCCCTGTATATAGCCTCCACATTGACTCTGTACTGGTACCCCCTGTATATAGCCTCCACATTGACTCTGTACTGGTACCTCCTGTATATAGTCTCCACATTGACTCTGTAACGTATCATCCTGTATATAGCCTCCACATTAACTCTGTACTGGTACCCCCTGTATATAGCCTCCACATTGACTCTGTACTGGTACCCCCTGTATATAGCCTCCACATTGACTCTGTAACGTAACACCCTGTATATAGTCTCCACATTGACTCTGTAATGTAACACCCTGTATATAGTCTCCACATTGACTCTGTAACGTAACACCCTGTATATAGCCTCCACATTGACTCTGTAACGTAACACCCTGTATATAGTCTCCACATTAACTCTGTACTGGTACCCCCTGTATATAGCCTCCGCATTGACTCTGTACTGGTACCCCCTGTATATAGCCTCCACGTTTACTCTGTACTGGTACCCCCTGTATATAGTCTCCACATTGACTCTGTAACGTAACACCCTGTATATAGTCTCCACATTGACTCTGTAACGTAACACCCTGTATATAGTCTCCACATTGACTCTGTAATGTAACACCCTGTATATAGTCTCCACATTAACTCTGTACTGGTACCCCCTGTATATAGCCTCCACATTGACTCTGTACTGGTACCCCCTGTATATAGCCTCCGCATTGACTCTGTACTGGTACCCCCTGTATATAGCCTCCACATTAACTCTGTACTGGTACTCCCTGTATATAGCCTCCACATTGACTCTGTACTGGTACCCCCTGTATATAGCCTCCACATTGACTCTGTACTGGTACCCCCTGTATATAGCCTCCACATTGACTCTGTAATGTAACACCCTGTATATAGCCTCCACATTGACTCTGTACTGGTACCCCCTGTATATAGCCTCCACATTGACTCTGTACTGGTACCCCCTGTATATAGCCTCCACATTAACTCTGTACTGGTACCCCCTGTATATAGCCTCCACATTGACTCTGTAATGTAACACCCTGTATATAGCCTCCACATTGACTCTGTACTGGTACCCCCTGTATATTGACTCTGTACCGGTACCCCCTGTATATAGTCTCCACATTGACTCTGTAACGTAACACCCTGTATATAGCCTCCACGTTGACTCTGTAACGTAACACCCTGTATATAGTCTCCACATTGACTCTGTAATGTAACACCCTGTATATAGTCTCCACATTAACTCTGTACTGGTACCCCCTGTATATAGCCTCCACATTGACTCTGTACTGGTACCCCCTGTATATAGCCTCCGCATTGACTCTGTACTGGTACCCCCTGTATATAGCCTCCACATTAACTCTGTACTGGTACTCCCTGTATATAGCCTCCACATTGACTCTGTACTGGTACCCCCTGTATATAGCCTCCACATTGACTCTGTACTGGTACCCCCTGTATATAGCCTCCACATTGACTCTGTAATGTAACACCCTGTATATAGCCTCCACATTGACTCTGTACTGGTACCCCCTGTATATAGCCTCCACATTGACTCTGTACTGGTACCCCCTGTATATAGCCTCCACATTAACTCTGTACTGGTACCCCCTGTATATAGCCTCCACATTGACTCTGTAATGTAACACCCTGTATATAGCCTCCACATTGACTCTGTACTGGTACCCCCTGTATATTGACTCTGTACCGGTACCCCCTGTATATAGTCTCCACATTGACTCTGTAACGTAACACCCTGTATATAGCCTCCACGTTGACTCTGTAACGTAACACCCTGTATATAGCCTCCACATTGACTCTGTAACGTAACACCCTGTATATAGTCTCCACATTGACTCTGTACCGGTACCCCCTGTATATAGTCTCCACATTGACTCTGTACCGGTACCCCCTGTATATAGCCTCCACACTGACTCTGTACCGGTACCCCCTGTATATAGCCTCCACACTGACTCGGTACCAGTACCCCCTGTATATAGCCTCATTACTAACCTGTACCCCCTGTATATAGCCTCCACATTGACTCGGTACCAGTACCCCCTGTATATAGCCTCCACATTGTCTCTGTACTGGTACCCCCTGTATATAGCCTCCACATTGACTCTGTAATGTAACACCCTGTATATAGCCTCCACATTGACTCTGTACTGGTACCCCCTGTATATAGCCTCCACATTGACTCGGTACCAGTACCCCCTGTATATAGCCTCCACATTGTCTCTGTACTGGTACCCCCTGTATATAGCCTCCACATTGACTCTGTAATGTAACACCCTGTATATAGCCTCCACATTGACTCTGTAATGTAACACCCTGTATATAGTCTCCACATTGACTCTGTACCGGTACCCCCTGTATATAGTCTCCACATTGACTCTGTACCGGTACCCCCTGTATATAGCCTCCACACTAACTCGGTACCAGTACCCCCTGTATATAGCCTCATTACTAACCTGTACCCCCTGTATATAGCCTCCACATTGACTCGGTACCAGTACCCCCTGTATATAGCCTCCACATTGTCTCTGTACTGGTACCCCCTGTATATAGCCTCCACATTGACTCTGTACCGGTACCCCCTGTATATAGCCTCCACGTTGACTCTGTACCGATACCCGGGTACCCCCTGTATATAGCCTCCACATTGACTCTGTAACGTAGCACCCTGTATAGCAGCGTAGCCTAGTGGTTAGAGCGTTGGACTAGTAACCGGAAGGTTGCGAGTTCAAACCCCCGAGCTGACAAGGTACAAATCTGTCGTTCTGCCCCTGAACAGGCAGTTAACCCACTGTTCCCAGGCCGTCATTGAAAATAAGAATATGTTCTTAACTGACTTGCCTGGTTAAATAAAGATTAAATATAGCCTCCACTTTAACTCTGTAACGTAACACCCTGTATATAGCCTCCACATTGACTCTGTACCAGTACCCCCTGTATATAGTCTCCACATTGACTCTGTAACGTAACACCCTGCATATAGTCTCCACATTGACTCTGTACCAGTACCCCCTGTATATAGTCTCCACATTGACTCTGTACTGGTACCCCCTGTATATAGCCTCCGCATTAACTCTGTACTGGTACCTCCTGTATATAGCCTCCACATTAACTCTGTACTGGTACCCCCTGTATATAGCCTCCACGTTGACTCTGTACTGGTACCCCCTGTATATAGCCTCCACATTGACTCTGTACTGGTACCCCCTGTATATAGCCTCCACTTCGACTCTGTACTGGTACCTTCTGTATATAGCCTCCACATTGACTCTGTACTGGTACCTTCTGTATATAGCCTCCACATTGACTCTGTACTGGTACCTTCTGTATATAGCCTCCACATTGACTCTGTACTGGTACCTCCTGTATATAGCCTCCACATTGACTCTGTAGCCTCGTTATTGATATTTTATTGTTGCTCTTTTATTTATTTTTTTACTTTAGTTTATTTAGTCAATAATTTTCTTAACTCCTATTTTCAAACTGAATTGTTGGTTAATAAGGGCTTGTCATTTCACTGTAAGGTCTACCTACACCTGTTGTATTCAGCATTTCACTGTAAGGTCTACTACACCTGTTGTATTCATCATTTCCCTGTAAGGTCTACCTACACCTGTTGTATTCATCATTTCCCTGTAAGGTCTACCTACACCTGTTGTATTCGGCGCACGTGACAAATAACATGTGATTTGTAGCTCGGCCATCTTCCACAGCAGTTGAGGAAGGCCAACATAGGCAGATGAGGTGGATTGAGCCTCAGCCCAACATCGGCAGATGAGGTGGATTGAGCCTCGGCCCAACATCGGCAGATGAGGTGGATTGAGCCTCGGCCCAACATCGGCAGATGAGGTGGATTGAGCCTCAGCCCCAACATCGGCAGATGAGGTGGATTGAGCCTCAGCCCCAACATCGGCAGATGAGGTGGATTGAGCCTCAGCCCATCATCGGCAGATGAGGTGGATTGAGCCTCAGCCCATCATCGGCAGATGAGGTGGATTGAGACTCGGCCCAACATCGGCAGATGAGGTGGATTGAGACTCGGCCCATGTTGCGTGACGGATTCTGATGGGGATTCTTTATTATTATGTTACTTAGATTGATGGGTCAAAATACTATTAAGGATTTTAAATAACCTCTGTGGTATTTTTTTTTAAATACATTTCATCCAGATCAAAATTATCCTTCATTGTCTTGATTCTGTCCTCTTCATCATTTGAAGTCAGACTTGAGATGATTTTCGCTCATCTCTTTCTGAGCAAAGCACTACAGAAAGAGATATTCACGTTTACAAATGTTGTGAAAAATCTAACAGGAAGCATTTGATCCATTAATGTTTTGTTGGCCGTCCCCGTCCCCTTGTAGCTTTAACGATTCCTACAGTACAGAACTATTAAAGTGTAGAACTTCAGTAAATGCCCTTTAAAACCACACATCGGTTCAACAACGGCATAGTTTGTACCCCTGTGTTTAAGATATTACTCACTGTTGTTAATCAGATCTCCTGTCTCCTCCTCCTCTTCTTCTTCCAATGTGACAGTAATCTCCCCCTCCTCCTCATCTTCCTCTTCTTCTTTTACTGTAACGTCCTCCTCTTTCTCATCCTCCTCCTCTTTCACTCTGAACGAGTCTTCCTCTTCTTTCACTGAAACGTCTTTCTCTTCTTCTTTCACTGTAACAGCCTCAACCTCTGATTCTTGTTTTACTGTGACATCCTCTTCTTCCTTCTCCTCTTTCACGACAATGTTCAGCCCCAGAGTTTCTTTCTCCGTCCAGCAGACCTCCTCTTTAGAAGGGGAGTCGTTTAGTGAACTCATGGTTGGGATGTTAGCTAGATAGCTAGTTAGCATTAGTGACTAGACGAGCACTACTACTAATTTACTCAGCCAGTTAGCTAACAACAACGTAAATATTATATTAAATTGGGTAACTAACTAGTAGATATGACAAGTGTGTTTAAAACACCGTGGCTAATATACACCGAAAGCGTTTAAAGAGCTTGAATGTTTTCGCTTATGATGGCTAAAAGCTACGGAGGTGAATAACTCGACGTTGTTGAAGAAGCGTCCCGTCCATTAGATTATACGTCACACTGGCAGCATTGCCTGAAAATAGGCACATCGCCATCTGCTGGGTGGGAGGGTAACAGTCAAGGGAAATGTTTATTTTATTTTAAGACAAAAAGTAGGTTTTCATTTATTTCATTATATATATATAAGCAGTCCAAACTGCTCCTACACGGTGTAACAGTACATCATGTAGATGTATATAATGAACAGACTAGGCTGCTCCTACATGGTGTAACAATACATCATGTAGATGTATATAATGAACAGACTTGGCCTATACTGCTCCTACATGGTGTAACAATACATCATGTAGATGTATATAATGAACAGACTAGGTCTATACTGCTCCTGCATGGTGTAACAATACATCATGTAGATGTAGAGTTGAAGTCGGAAGTTTACATACACCTTAGCCAAATACATTTATACTAAATTTTTCAAAATTCCTGACATTTAATCCTAGTAAAAATCCCCTGTATTGGGTCAGTTAGGATCAACACATTATTTTAAGAATGTGAAATGTCAGAATAATAGTAGAGATAATTATTTATTTCAGCTTTTATTTCTTTCATTACATTCCCAGTGGGTCAGAAGTTTACATTACACTTAATTAGTATTTGGTAGCATTGCCTTTAAATTGTTTAACTTGGGTCAAACATTTCGGGTAGCCTTCCATAGGCTTCCCACAATAAGTTGGGTGAATTTTGACCCATTCCTCCTAACAGAGGTCGTGTAAGTAAGTCAGGTTTGTAAGGCCTCCTTGCTCGCACACGCTTTTTCAGTTCTGCCAACAAATGTTCTATGGGATTGAGGTCAGGTCTTTGTGATGGCCTCTCCAGTACCTTGACTTTGTTGTCCTTAAGCCATTTTGCCACAACTTTGAAAGTATGCTTGGGGTCATTGTCCATTTGGAAGACCCATTTGAGACCAATCTTTAACTTCCTGACTGATGTCTTGAGATGTTGCTTTAATATATCCACAAAATGTTCCTGCCTCATGATGCCATCTATTTTGTGAAGTGCACCAGTCCCTCCTACAGCAAAGCACCCCCACAACATGATACTGCCAACCCCGTGCTTCATGGTTGGGATAGAGTAAAACGTCAATATGGGACTCGATATAGGACTCGTTTTACTGTGGAAATAGATACTTTTGTACCGGTTTCCTCCAGCATCTTCACAACGTCCTTTGCTGTTGTTCAGGGATTGATTTCCACTTATCGCACCAAAGTACAGTAATCAGTAATCTCTAGGAGACAGAACACATCTCTTTCCTGAGCGGTATGACGGCTGCGTGGTCCCATGGTGTTTATACTTGCGTACTATTGTTTGTACAGATGAACGTGGTACCTTCAGGCGTTTGGAAATTGCTCCCAAGGATGAACCAGACTTGTGAACATCTACAATTTTTTTCTGATGTCTTGGCTGATTTCTTTTGAGAGTCACTGAGTTTGAAGGTAGGCCTTGAAATACATCCACAGGTACACCTCCAATTGACACAAGCTTCTGAAGCCATGACATAATTTGGAATTTTTCAAGCTGTTTAAATGCACAGTCAACTTTGTGTCTGACCCACTGGAATTGTAATACAGTGAATTATAAGTGAAATAATATGTCGGGAAACAATTGTAAAAAATGACTTGTGTCACAAAGTAGATGTCCTAACCGACCTCCCAAAACTATAGTTTGTTAAACAATACATTTGTGGAGTGGTTGAAAAATGAGTTTCAATGACTCCAACCTAAGTGTATGTAAACTTCCAACTTCAGCTGTAGATTCGACCCATTTCAAATAAGCAAATATGCTTTCCAAACATGCCAGAAGGCAATCTAAAACAATGTAGTTAGAAGCTCTGATTGGGCGCTATCAACTAGTGTCTGTCTCTTCTTCAAATCACAAGCAGTTTCCTTTACACACTTTGATGAATACTTTGCCATCCTCTGGGAATATATTACATATTGTTGTATTAGGTTTTCACCCAAATACATTCAATTCAAAGCTGAGTGACGTCGAGGCATAAATGTTGTTAGGTCCTGTGTACATTTATGAATGCATCTGCAACATACAGTATGTTGTATCATATTACCGAGGTCTACCTTTATAAATGTTAGGTCCAGTGTAGATTTATGAATGAAGCATGGTGGTGGCAGCATCATACTGTGGGGGTGTTAATTATGTCATATCATATTACCTTGGTCTACCTTTATAAATGTTAGGTCCAGTGTACATTTATGAATGAAGCATGGTGGTGGCAGCATCATGCTGTGGGGGTGTTAATTATGTCATATCATATTACCTTGGTCTACCTTTATAAATGTTAGGTCCAGTGTACATTTATGAATGAAGCATGGTGGTGGCAGCATCGTGCTGTGGGGGTGTTAATTATGTCATATCATATTACCTTGGTCTACCTTTATAAATGTTAGGTCCAGTGTACATTTATGAATGAAGCATGGTGGTGGCAGCATCATACTGTGGGGTGTTAATTATGTCATATCATATTACCTTGGTCTACCTTTATAAATGTTAGGTCCAGTGTAGATTTATGAATGAAGCATGGTGGTGGCAGCATCATGCTGTGGGGGTTTAATGATGTCATATCATATTACCTTGGTCTACCTTTATAAATGTTAGGTCCAGTGTAGATTTATGAATGAAGCATGGTGGTGGCAGCATCATACTGTGGGGGTGTTAATTATGTCATATCATATTACCTTGGTCTACCTTTATAAATGTTAGGTCCAGTGTAGATTTATGAATGAAGCATGGTGGTGGCAGCATCATGCTGTGGGGGTTTTAATGATGTCATATCATATTACCTTGGTCTACCTTTATAAATGTTAGGTCCAGTGTAGATTTATGAATGAAGCATGGTGGTGGCAGCATCATACTGTGGGGGTGTTAATTATGTCATATCATATTACCTTGGTCTACCTTTATAAATGTTAGGTCCAGTGTACATTTATGAATGTATCTGCAACATACAGTATGTTGTATCATATATATATATTTTTTACCTTTATTTAACTAGGTAAGTCAGTTAAGAACAAATTCTTATTTTCAATGACAGCCTAGGAACAGTGGGTTAACTGCCTGTTCAGAGGCAGAACGACAGATTTGTACCTGGTCAGCTCGGGGGCTTGAACCTGCACCCTACCTTGGTCTACCTTTATAAATGTTTGGGCCAGTGTAGATTTATGAATGAAGCATGGTGGTGGCAGCATCATGCTGTGGGGGTGTTAATTATGTCATATCATATTACCTTGGTCTACCTTTATAAATGTTAGGTCCAGTGTACATTTATGAATGAAGCATGGTGGTGGCAGCATCATGCTGTGGGGGTGTTAATTATGTCATATCATATTACCTTGGTCTACCTTTATAAATGTTAGGTCCAGTGTACATTTATGAATGAAGCATGGTGGTGGCAGCATCGTGCTGTGGGGGTGTTAATTATGTCATATCATATTACCTTGGTCTACCTTTATAAATGTTAGGTCCAGTGTACATTTATGAATGAAGCATGGTGGTGGCAGCATCATACTGTGGGGGTGTTAATTATGTCATATCATATTACCTTGGTCTACCTTTATGTTAGGTCCAGTGTAGATTTATGAATGAAGCATGGTGGTGGCAGCATCATGCTGTGGGGGTTTTAATTATGTCATATCATATTACCTTGGTCTACCTTTATAAATGTTTGGTCCAGTGTAGATTTATGAATGAAGCATGGTGGTGGCAGCATCATGCTGTGGGGGTTTTAATGATGTCATATCATATTACCTTGGTCTACCTTTATAAATGTTAGGTCCAGTGTAGATTTATGAATGAAGCATGGTGGTGGCAGCATCATGCTGTGGGGGTGTTCATTATGTCATATCATATTACCTTGGTCTACCTTTATAAATGTTTGGTCCAGTGTAGATTTATGAATGAAGCATGGTGGTGGCAGCATCATGCTGTGGGGGTGTTCATTATGTCATATCATATTACCTTGGTCTACCTTTATAAATGTTTGGTCCAGTGTAGATTTATGAATGAAGCATGGTGGTGGCAGCATCATGCTGTGGGGGTGTTCATTATGTCATATCATATTACCTTGGTCTACCTTTATAAATGTTTGGTCCAGTGTACCTGTAACAGGTCAGATCATATTACCTAGGTCAAAGGTCACATCTGGAGGAAACCCTGGCACCATCCCTATGGGGAAGCATGGTGGTGGCAGCATCATGCTGAGGGGTGTTAATCAGCAGCAGGTACTGGGAGACTAGTCAGGATCGAAGTAAAGATGAACGGCGCAAAGTACAGAGAGATCCTTGATGAAAACCTGCTCCAGAGCGCTCAGGACCTCAGACTGCGCTACATCCACAATAACATCTGCTAAACACGTGTATGTGACCAATTACATTTGATTTGATTTGAAAGTGCCGAGTAAAGGGTCTGAATACTCATGTAAATGTAATAAATTAGCAAACATTTCCAAAAGCCTGTTGTTGCGATGTCATTATGATATGGAGTGTAGATTGATGAGGGAGAAAAAACAATTGAATACATCTTTGAATAAGGCTGTAACGTAACAACATGTGGAAAGAGTGAAAGGGTCTGAATACTTTCCGAAGGCCCTGTATTTAACATTATTAATGTGACCAGTGATTCCATGTGTAACAGTATAATTTTAAACCGTCCCCTCGCCAATACCCGGGCGCGAACCAGGGACCTTCTGCACACATCGACAACAGTCACCCTCGAAGCATCGTTACCCATCGCTCCACAAAAGCCACGGCCCTTGCAGAGCAAAAGGGGAACCACTACTTCAAGGTCTCAGAGCAAGTGACGTAACCGATTGAAACGCTATTTAGCGCACACCGCTAACTAAGCTAGCCGTTTCACATCCGTTACACATGTCCATGTAAATAGAAAGGCAGCAGCCTCTAAGGTGCAGGGTGGAGGAACCGGGTGGTTGTCGGCCAGTATATGTATGTATACAACATGTCTCCGATCCATTGGCCTAAATAGCGACCTGTCAAATCAATATGTGCTTTGATGTATGACACTACGTACCAAAAACAGGACAGGTCAAAGGAAAATGGACAATATGGAATGAAGGCGTCCTACTGTTCGGCAGTTTCACTCCGTGGACTAAATTGTCATGATAATCAGTGTTTTCAAGTTTGTATTGGTACATTTTGGACGAGCTGATCCTAGCTATGTTTTTTCTTTTTTTTGCGAACAGGTTCAAGATAACGACTTATGAACTTGGGGAATGGATCTTCAGAGCTTAAATACCCCCCAAAACCGTCTTAAGCCTTTGTCGGGATCTGAGGGGTATACTATGAAGCAAGCTAGATCTACTCAGGCTTACTGTGTAAAGCTATCAAGCTTCAGTAAGCTTCACATTCTAGCTCAGGCTATATCCGTATTATGATGGTGGATATTGATACTGCACTCGCTGCTTACTCAAGCCAGACACGCCCTGATCTGTTTTACCTGTCCTTGTCTCCACCCCCCTCCAGGTGTCGCCCATCTTCTCAATTATCCCCTGTGTATTTATACCTGTGTTCTCTGTCTGTTTGTTGCCAGTTCCTCTTGTTGTTTCCCAGCCTCTTTCCTCGTCCTCCTGGTTTTTGCCCTTTGCCTGTCCTGGTCCTGTAACCTCCTACCTGACCTCTCTGCCCGCCGTCCTGTAACCTCCTACCTGACCTCTCTACCTGCCGTCCTGTAACCTCCTACCTGACCTCTCTGCCCGCCGTCCTGTAACCTCCTACCTGACCTCTCTGCCTGCCGTCCTGTAACCTCCTACCTGATCTCTCTGCCTGCCGTCCTGTAACCTCCTACCTGACCTCTCTGCCTGCCGTCCTGTAACCTCCTACCTGACCTCTCTGCCTGCCGTCCTGTAACCTCCTACCTGATCTCTCTGCCTGCCGTCCTGTAACCTCCTACCTGACCTCTCTGCCCGCCGTCCTGTAACCTCCTACCTGACCTCTCTGCCCGCCGTCCTGTAACCTCCTACCTGACCTCTCTGCCCGCCGTCCTGTAACCTCCTACCTGACCTCTCTGCCCGCCGTCCTGTAACCTCCTACCTGACCTCTCTGCCTGCCGTCCTGTAACCTCCTACCTGACCTCTCTGCCCGCCGTCCTGTAACCTCCTACCTGACCTCTCTGCCTGCCGTCCTGTAACCTCCTACCTGACCTCTCTGCCTGCCGTCCTGTAACCTCCTACCTGACCTCTCTGCCTGCCGTCCTGTGACCTCCTACCTGACCTCTCTGCCTGCCGTCCTGTAACCTCCTACCTGACCTCTCTGCCTGCCGTCCTGTAACCTCCTACCTGACCTCTCTGCCTGCCGTCCTGTAACCTCCTACCTGACCTCTCTGCCTGCCGTCCTGTAACCTCCTACCTGACCTCTCTGCCTGCCGTCCTGTAACCTCCTACCTGACCTCTCTGCCTGCCGTCCTGTAACCTCCTACCTGATCTCTCTGCCTGCCATCCTGTAACCTCCTACCTGACCTCTCTGCCTGCCGTCCTGTACCTTTGCTCCACCTCTTGATTACTGAACTCTGCCCGTCCCTGAGCCAGCCAGCCTGCCGTCCTGTACCTTTGCTCCACCTCTTGATTACTGAACTCTGCCCGTCTCTGAGCCAGCCAGCCTGCCGTCCTGTACCTTTGCTCCACCTCTTGATTACTGAACTCTGCCCGTCTCTGAGCCAGCCAGCCTGCCGTCCTGTACCTTTGCTCCACCTCTTGATTACTGAACTCTGCCCGTCTCTGAGCCAGCCAGCCTGCCGTCCTGTACCTTTGCTCCACCTCTTGATTACTGAACTCTGCCCGTCTCTGAGCCAGCCTGCCGTCCTGTACCTTTGCTCCACCTCTTGATTACTGAACTCTGCCTGTCCCTGAGCCAGCCAGCCTGCCGTCCTGTACCTTTGCTCCACCTCTTGATTACTGAACTCTGCCTGCCCCTGAGCCAGCCAGCCTGCCGTCCTGTACCTTTGCTCCACCTCTTGATTACTGAACTCTGCCTGTCCCTGAGCCAGCCAGCCTGCCGTCCTGTACCTTTGCTCCACCTCTTGATTACTGAACTCTGCCTGTCCCTGAGCCAGCCAGCCTGCCGTCCTGTACCTTTGCTCCACCTCTTGATTACTGAACTCTGCCTGCCCCTGAGCCAGCCAGTCTGCCGTCCTGTACCTTTGCTCCACCTCTTGATTACTGAACTCTGCCTGTCCCTGAGCCAGCCAGCCTGCCGTCCTGTACCTTTGCTCCACCTCTTGATTACTGAACTCTGCCTGTCTCTGAGCCAGCCTGCCGTCCTGTACCTTTGCTCCACCTCTTGATTACTGAACTCTGCCTGACCCTGCCGTCCTGTACCTTTGCTCCACCTCTTGATTACTGAACTCTGCCTGACCCTGCCGTCCTGTACCTTCGCCTTACCCAGAATTATCGACCCCTGCCTGCCTTGACCTGTCTTTGCCTGCCTCTGTCGTTACGATAAACAGTGTTACTTCGACAGTCTGCATCGGGGTCTTACCTTGATTCCTGATCAAGCCTGTTATAGTTTGTAAGTGATAGTGCACCCGCTGCTTATTCAAACCTGTTCTAGCTAGGCTTCCAAGTGTCTATGTCGCACATGGCTAGTGGAACACCGACAGACAATGCCGAACCATCAATCCATGGTGGAGTCACCCTTACCAAGAGGTATTGCAGTAAGAGTGTATTATAACTGCAGTAGGCAGCAAATAATGCATCCAAAATAACACCGTGGACTGTAATTACTGCAGTTTCCAAACTGCAACCTCTGTTTGTCAGGGCAGAATCACATATTTAATTTGTGCTGAAATCCAAATGAAGGAATAGTTATCTTGCAAACTCAGCAGGCTGGTGTGAAGTAGGCATCTCTATTTTATTACATTATTACTTGCCATTAATGTGATCTTTGGTGTGCTTTATCAATGCACAGGCTGCTTTTTCACCACTCCTATCGATAAAATAGTTATTTATTCATACTCTAGTTTTACTGTGTGTGAAAACATGTAATGTGATCAGTATTTTAATGTTTAAAAAATGAACACAATTTGATTTATTAATTATTTATATCAATCTTCCTCAAATTAAATGGGACAATGACGCAATCTTTGCGAGAGGGACTTATTTTCATTGGCCCTCAACTCGCAGCTCAGACACGTGATTCAGGATAAGTGGAGTTAGTCCTGAGTTAGCCTGCCCCAGACCAGGTTAGTCCCGAGTTAGCCTGCCCCAGACCAGGTTAGTCCCGAGTTAGCCTGCCCCAGACCAGGTTAGTCCCGAGTTAGCCTGCCCCAGACCAGGTTAGTCCCGAGTTAGCCTGCCCCAGACCAGGTTAGTCCCGAGTTAGCCTGCCCCAGACCAGGTTAGTCCTGAGTTAGCCTGCCCCAGACCAGGTTAGTCCTGAGTTAGCCTGCCCCAGACCAGATTAGTCCTGAGTTAGCCCGCCCCCAGACCAGGTTAGACCTGAGTTAGCCCGCCCCCAGACCAGGTGCTGGGAGTTAGCCTGCCCCAGACCAGGTTAG
>NW_025750680.1:0-18140 GCF_021184085.1 Oncorhynchus gorbuscha | reverse complement strand
CCGGTCTAGTTTCAGCGACACACAGAGTTTGCTAATGTATGACAACGGAGTTAATACTATATTATATGAGTTGTGATTTAACCATTTGTTGTAATATATAATTCATCATGTGAATCATTTAAATGGTCGTGTATCACTGATAACAAGAGGCAATTTAAATATCATTACAGACCAGGTGTGTGTGTGTGTGTGTGTGTGTGTGTGTGTGTGTGGTGGTGTGTGTGTGTGTGTGTGTGTGTGTAGTGTGTGGTGGCAATGTCGCGTACCTAAAACATCTACAGACCTGTGTGTGTGTGCTGCCTGTGTGTGTGCCTGTGTGTGCCTGTGTGTGTGCCTGTGTGTGTGCCTGTGTGTGTATGTGTAATTTAAACATGATTACAGCCCAGGTTTAAAGTGAATTAAATTAGATCACGATTCCTCTTCTCTAAGCATTTATATCACGATCAAAGCACAAACAACACCTTTTAATTAACACACACACACACACACACACACACACATACTCAACACACACACACACACACACACACACACACACACACACACACACACACACACACACACACACACACACACACACACACACACACACACATACACACACACACATACACACACACACACTAACACACACACACACACTAACACATACACACTAACACACACACACACACACACACACACACACACACACACACACACACACACACACACACACACACACACACACACACACACACACACACACACACACACACACACACACACACACACACACACACAGGCCTGGCTACTACCTACTTAAACTGCATACTGTGTACTAATCATACTATATACTGTGTACAAGAATGTTGACGAAAAACATTTGCGGCTGCAACAAATATAAGCAATCTAGGCTCCTCCCACTGAGAATATCAGCATGGTAGGCTCCTCCCACCAATAATATCAGCATGTTAGGCTCCTCCCACCGAGAATATCAGCATGTTAGGCTCCTCCCACCGAGAATATCAGCATGTTAGGCTCCTCCCACTGAGAATATCTGCATGTTATGCTCCTCTCACTGAGAATATCAGCATGTTAGGCTCCTCCTACTGAGAATATCAGCATGTTAGGCTCCTCCTACTGAGAATATCTGCATGTTAGTCTCCTCCTACTGAGAATATCAGCATGTTAGGCTCCTCCTACTGAGAATATCAGCATGTTAGGCTCCTCCTACTGAGAATATCTGCATGTAAGGCTCCTCCTACTGAGAATATCTGCATGTAAGGCTCCTACTGAGAATATCAGCATGTTAGGCTCCTCCTACTGAGAATATCAGCATGTTAGGCTCCTCCTACTGAGAATATCTGCATGTAAGGCTCCTCCTACTGAGAATATCAGCATGTTAGGCTCCTCCTACTGAGAATATCAGCATGTTAGGCTCCTCCTACTGAGAATATCTGCATGTTAGGCTCCTCCTACTGAGAATATCAGCATGTTAGGCTCCTCCTACTGAGAATATCAGCATGTTAGGCCCCTCCTACTGAGAATATCAGCATGTTAGGCTCCTCCTACTGAGAATATCTGCATGTTAGGCTCCTCCTACTGAGAATATCAGCATGTTAGGCTCCTCCTACTGAGAATATCTGCATGTTGCATATGTCTTGGTGGTTCCAAACTTCTTCCATTTAAGAATGATTGAGGCCACTGTGTTCTTGGGGACCTTCAATGCTGCAGAAATGTTTTGGTGCCCTTTCCAAGATCAGTGCCTCGACACAATCCTTTTCTCAGAGCTCTACGGACAATTCCTTCGACCTCATGGCTTGGTTTTTGCTCTGACATGCACTGTCAACTGTGGGACCTCATATACATTTATATAGACAGGTGTGTGCCTTTCCAAGTCATGTCCAATCAATTGAATTTACCACAGGTGGACTCCAATCAAGTTATAGAAACATCTCAAGAATGATCAATGGAAACAGGATGCACCTGAGCTCAATTTCGAGTCTCATAGTAAAGGGTCTGAATACAAAGGTAGTTTTGTTAGACCTTTTAATACATTTGCAAACATGTGGAAAAACTCAAGGGGTCTGAATACTTTCCGAATGCACTGTAAGGCCCAGACTCCCAAGACATTCTCTAGTAGTGCTGAGCGATTAACAGACATTTCGGGAGGGTTTTGGATATTAAACAACTAATTGACTGACCACGGTTAAATTACTTAAATTTCATTTTTTTTTATAATTGTGAGTCCAACACAGTTTCTCTAGAGAGAAATCAAATGATTCACTAAGAACTATATGGGATGCTGGGCTGAAAGGAGCTGTAGTTTTCAATAAGCAAATATTCAACCTAGTTCAACACAAAAATTTGGTATTTAACCACAATGACCATGCAATCTATTGCTTCTATTATTTCTTCTGCCGGGACAGAGATGGATACTCTTTACCCCTGTCACTTTGCTGATACACACAGATCGCATACGCTACCGCATGAGAGAGGAGAGAGGGACAGAGACACAACAAGGAGAGAGAGAGACAGACACAACTAGGAGAGAGAGAGACAGAGACACAGCTAGAGAGAGAGAGAGACATGACAATAAATTAGAGAGAGAGACAGCGACACAAATTCAGAGAGAGAGAGAGAGACAGAGACAATAACTAGGAGAGAGAGAGACAGCAGAGACACAACTAGGAGAGAGAGAGGACAGCAGAGACACAACTAGGAGAGACAGACAGAGACACAACTAGAGAGAGACAGACAGAGACACAACTAGGAGAGAGAGACAGAGACACAACTAGGGAGAGAGAGACAGAGACACAACTAGGGAGAGAGAGAGACAGCAGAGACACAACTAGGAGAGAGAGAGCAGAGACACAACTAGAGAGAGAGACAGCAGAGACACAACTAGAGAGAGAGACAGAAAGACACAACTAGGAGAGAGACAGCAGAGACACAACTAGGAGAGAGAGACAGAGATACACAACTAGAGAGAGAGAGACAGCAGAGACACAACTAGGAGAGAGAGAGACAGCAGAGACACAACTATGAGAGAGAGAGAGACAGAGACACAACTAGAGAGAGAGAGACAGCAGAGACACAACTAGGAGAGACAGCAGAGACACAACTAGGAGAGAGAGAGACAGAGACACAACTAGGAGAGAGAGAGACAGAGACACAACTAGGAGAGAGAGACAGAGACACAACTAGGAGAGCGAGAGACAGCAGAGACAACTAGGAGAGGAGACAGCAGAGACACAACTAGGAGAGACAGACACAATCAGGAGAGAGAGACAGAGACAGCAGAGACACAACTAGAGAGAGAGAGACAGACACAACTAGGAGAGAGAGACAGCAGAGACACAACTAGAGAAGACAGCAGAGACACAACTAGAGAGAGACAGCAGAGACACAACTAGAGAGATAGAGACAGAGACACAACTAGGAGAGAGAGAGACAGAGACACAACTAGGAGAACCAGAGACACAACTAGAGAGAGAGACAGAGAACCTAGAGAGAGAGAGAGACAGCAGCGACAATAACCAAGAGAGACAGCAGAGACACAACTAGGAGAGAGAGAGACAGCAGAGAAACAACTAGGAGAGAGAGACAGCAGAGACACAACTAGGAGAGAGAGACAGAGACACAACTAGGATAGAGACAGAGACACAACTAGGAGAGAGAGAGACAGCGACACAACTAGAGAGAGAGACAGCAGAGACACAACTAGGAGAGAGACAGACAGAGACACAACTAGAGAGAGAGAGACAGCGACACAACTAGAGAGAGAGACAGCAGAGACAACTAGGAGAGAGAGAGAGACAGCAGATACACAACTAGGAGAGAGAGACAGCAGAGACACAACTAGAGAGAGAGAGACAGCAGAGACACAACTATGAGAGAGAGAGACAGAGACACAACTAGAGATAGAGAGACAGCAGAGACACAACTAGGAGAGAGAGAGACAGCAGAGACACAACTAGAGAGAGAGACAGACAGAGAGACACAACTAGGAGAGAGAGAGACAGAGACACAACACGGAGAGAGAGACAGCAGAGACACAACTAGGAGAGAGAGAGAGACAGCCACACAACTATGAGAGAGAGACAGCAGAGACACAACTAGGAGAGAGAGACAGAGACAGCAGAGAGAGAGAGACAGAGACACAACTAGGAGAGAGAGACAGAGACACAACTAGAGAGAGACAGACAGAGACACAACTAGAGAGAGAGAGACAGCAGAGACACAACTAGAGAGAGACAGCAGAGACACAACTAGGAGAGAGAGACAGCAGAGACACAACTAGGGAGAGAGAGACAGAGAGACAACTAGGAGAGAGAGAGACAGAGACACAACTAGGGAGAGAGACAGACAGAGACACAACTAGAGAGAGACCGACAGAGACACAACTAGGAGAGAGACAGACAGAGACACAACTAGAGAGAGAGACAGCAGAGACACAACTAGGAGAGAGAGACAGCAGACACAACTAGGAGAGAGAGAGAGACAGCAGAGACACAACTAGAGAGAGAGAGACAGCGGAGACACAAACTAGGATAGAGAGACAGAGACACAACTAGGAGAGAGAGACAGCAGAGACACAACTAGGAGAGAGACAGAGAGACAACTAGGAGAGAGAGACAGAGACAACTAGGAGAGCGAGACAGCAGAGACACAACTAGAGAGAGAGAAAGAGACACAACTAGGAGAGAGAGAGACAGAGACACAAACTAGGAGAGAGACAGCAGAGACACAACTAGGAGAGAGAGAGACAGAGACCCAACTAGAGAGAGAGACAGCAGAGACACAACTAGAGAGACAGCAGAGACACAACTAGGAGAGAGAGAGACAGAGACACAACTAGGAGAGAGAGAGACAGAGACACAACTAGGGAGAGAGAGAGACAGAGACACAACTAGAGAGAGAGAGACAGCAGAGACACAACTAGGAGAGAGACAGACAGAGACACAAACTAGGAGAGAGACAGCAGAGACACAACTAGGAGAGACAGCAGAGACACAACTAGAGAGAGAGAGACAGAGACACAACTAGGAGAGAGATGACAGAGACACAACTAGCAGAGACACAACTAGGAGAGAGAGAGACAGCAGAGACACAACTAGAGAGAGAGACAGCAGAGACACAACTAGAGAGAGACAGCAGAGACACAACTAGAGACAAGAGACAGAGACACAACTAGAGAGAGACAGCAGAGACACAACTAGGAGAGAGACAGACAGAGACACAACTAGAGAGAGAGACAGAGACACAACTAGAGAGAGAGACAGAGACACAACTAGGAGAGAGAGAGACAGAGACACAACTAGGAGAGAGAGACAGCAGAGACACAACTAGGAGAGAGAGAGAGACAGAGACACAACTAGAGAGAGAGAGACAGCAGAGACACAACTAGAAGAGAGAGACAGAGACAACTAGAGAGAGAGACAGAGACACAACTAGGAGAGAGAGAGAGACAGAGACACAACTAGGAGAGAGAGACAGCAGAGACACAACTAGAGAGAGAGAGACAGCAGAGACACAACTAGGAGAGAGAGAGACAGCACACAACTAGGGAGAGAGAGAGAGACAGCAGAGACACAACTAGGAGAGAGAGACAGCAGACACAACTAGGAGAGTTTCTGAGAGAGACAGAGACACAACTAGAGAGCCAGAGAAGCAGAGACACAACTAGATAGATATATATCTATCAAGAGACACAACTACCAGAGAGAGAGACAGCAGAGACACAACTAGGAGAGAGAGACAGCAGAGACAATAACCAGGAGAGAGAGACAGCAGAGATATCAACTAGAGAGAGACAGCAGAGACACAACTAGGAGAGAGAGACAGAGACAACAGGAGAGAGACACAACTAGGAGAGAGAGACTGCAGAGAAACAACTAGGAGAGAGAGAGACAGCAGAGACACAACTAGGAGAGAGAGAGCAGAGACACAACTAGGATAGAGAGAGAGACAGAGACACAACTAGAGAGAGAGACAGCAGAGACACAACTAGGGAGAGAGACAGCAGAGACACAACTAGGAGAGAGAGACAGCAGACAATAAACTAGAGAGAGAGACAGAGACACAACTAGGATGAGAGAGAGGAGCAGAGAGACAACTAGGAGAGAGACAGACAGAGACACAACTAGGAGAAAGCAGAGAGAGAGAGAGAGAGACAGCAGAGACACAACTAGGAGAGAGAGAGACAGCAGAGACACAACTAGGATAGAGAGAGACAGAGACACAACAAGGAGAGAGAGAGACAGAGACACAACTAGGAGAGAGACAGCAGAGACACAACTAGGAGAGAGAGAGACAGAGACACAACTAGGAGAGAGAGACAGCAGAGACACAACTAGGAGAGAGACAGCAGAGACACAACTAAGAGAGAGAGAGAGACACAACTAGGAGAGAGAGAGAGAGACACAACTAGGAGAGAGAGAGACAGCAGAGACACAACTAGGAGAGAGAGAGACAGCAGAGACACAACTAGGAGAGAGAGACAGCAGAGACACAACTAGGAGAGAGAGAGAGAGAGACACAACTAGGAGAGAGAGAGGCAGAGACACAACTAGGAGAGAGACAGCAGAGACACAACTAGGAGAGAGACCGACAGAGACACAACTAGGAGAGAGACAGCAGAGACACAACTAGGAGAGAGAGAGACAGCAGAGACACAACTAGGAGAGAGAGACAGAGACACAACTAGGAGAGAGAGAGACAGCAGAGACACAACTAGGAGAGAGAGACAGCAGAGACACAACTAGGAGAGAGAGACAGAGACACAACTAGGAGAGAGAGAGACAGCAGAGACACAACTAGGAGAGAGAGAGACAGCAGAGACACAACTAGGAGAGAGAGAGAGACAGCGACACAACTAGGAGAGAGAGAGACTGCAGAGACACAACTAGGAGAGAGAGACAGCAGAGACACAACTAGGAGAGAGAGACAGAGACACAACTAGGAGAGAGAGACAGAGACACAACTAGGAGAGAGAGACAGCAGAGACACAACTAGGAGAGAGAGACAGCAGAGACACAACTAGAGAGAGAGAGACAGCAGAGACACAACTAGGAGAGAGAGAGACAGAGACACAACTAGGAGAGAGAGACAGCAGAGACACAACTAGGAGAGAGAGACAGCAGAGACACAACTAGGAGAGAGACAGACAGAGACACAACTAGGAGAGAGACAGCAGAGACACAACTAGGAGAGAGAGACAGCAGAGACACAACTAGGAGAGAGAGACAGAGACACAACTAGGAGAGAGAGAGACAGCAGAGACACAACTAGGAGAGAGAGACAGCAGAGACACAACTAGGAGAGAGAGACAGCAGAGACACAACTAGGAGAGAGAGAGACAGCAGAGACACAACTAGGAGAGAGAGAGAGCAGAGACACAACTAGGAGAGAGAGAGAGCAGAGACACAACTAGGAGAGAGAGAGACAGCAGAGACACAACTAGGAGAGAGAGACAGCAGAGACACAACTAGGAGAGAGAGACAGAGACACAACTAGGAGAGAGAGAGACAGAGACACAACTAGGAGAGAGAGACAGCAGAGACACAACTAGGAGAGAGAGACAGCAGAGACACAACTAGGAGAGAGACAGCAGAGACACAACTAGGAGAGAGACAGCAGAGACACAACTAGGAGAGAGAGAGACAGAGACACAACTAGGAGAGAGACAGACAGAGACACAACTAGGAGAGAGACAGACAGAGACACAACTAGGAGAGAGAGACAGAGACACAACTAGGAGAGAGAGACAGAGACACAACTAGGAGAGAGAGAGACAGCAGAGACACAACTAGGAGAGAGACAGCAGAGACACAACTAGGAGAGAGAGAGACAGCAGAGACACAACTAGGAGAGAGAGACAGCAGAGACACAACTAGGAGAGAGACAGCAGAGACACAACTAGGAGAGAGAGACAGAGACACAACTAGGAGAGAGAGAGACAGCAGAGACACAACTAGGAGAGAGAGAGACAGCAGAGACACAACTAGGAGAGAGAGAGAGACAGCGACACAACTAGGAGAGTGAGAGACAGCAGAGACACAACTAGGAGAGAGACAGCAGAGACACAACTAGGAGAGAGAGACAGCAGAGACACAACTAGGAGAGAGACAGCAGAGACACAACTAGGAGAGAGAGACAGAGACACAACTAGGAGAGCGAGAGACAGCAGAGACCCAACTAGGAGAGCGAGAGACAGCAGAGACACAACTAGGAGAGAGAGAGACAGCGACACAACTAGGAGAGAGAGAGACAGCGACACAACTAGGAGAGAGACAGCAGAGACACAACTAGGAGAGAGACAGCAGAGACACAACTAGGAGAGAGACAGCAGAGACACAACTAGGAGAGAGACAGACAGAGACACAACTAGGAGAGAGAGCAGCAGAGACACAACTAGGAGAGAGAGACAGAGACACAACTAGGAGAGAGACAGCAGAGACACAACTAGGAGAGAGACAGCAGAGAAACAACTAGGAGAGAGAGAGACAGCAGAGACACAACTAGGAGAGAGACAGCAGAGACACAACTAGGATAGAGAGACAGAGACACAACTAGGAGAGAGAGAGACAGCGACACAACTAGGAGAGAGACAGCAGAGACACAACTAGGAGAGAGACAGCAGAGACACAACTAGGAGAGAGAGAGAGACAGCGACACAACTATGAGAGAGAGGGACAGCAGAGACAACTAGGAGAGAGAGGGACAGCAGAGACAACTAGGAGAGAGAGAGACAGAGACACAACTAGGAGAGAGAGAGACAGCAGAGACACAACTAGGAGAGAGAGAGACAGAGACACAACTAGGATAGAGAGACAGAGACACAACAAGGAGAGAGAGAGACAGCAGAGACACAACTAGGAGAGAGAGAGACAGACAGCAGAGACACAACTAGGATAGAGAGACAGAGACTCAACACGGAGAGAGAGAGACAGCAGAGACACAACTATGAGAGAGAGAGACAGAGACACAACTATGAGAGAGAGACAGAGACACAACTAGGAGAGAGACAGACAGCAGAGACACAACTAGGATAGAGAGAGACAGCAGAGACACAACTAGGAGAGAGACAGCAGAGACACAACTAGGAGAGAGAGAGACAGCAGAGACACAACTAGGAGAGAGAGACAGAGACACAACTAGGAGAGAGAGACAGCAGAGACACAACTAGGAGAGAGAGACAGCAGAGACACAACTAGGAGAGAGAGACAGCAGAGACACAACTAGGAGAGAGAGACAGCAGAGACACAACTAGGAGAGAGACAGACAGAGACACAACTAGGAGAGAGACAGCAGAGACACAACTAGGAGAGAGAGACAGCAGAGACACAACTAGGAGAGAGAGAGAGAGACACAACTAGGAGAGAGAGAGACAGCAGAGACACAACTAGGAGAGAGAGACAGCAGAGACACAACTAGGAGAGAGAGACAGAGACACAACTAGGAGAGAGAGAGCAGCAGAGACACAACTAGGAGAGAGAGAGACAGCAGAGACACAACTAGGAGAGAGAGAGAGACAGCGACACAACTAGGAGAGAGAGAGACTGCAGAGACACAACTAGGAGAGAGAGACTGCAGAGACACAACTAGGAGAGAGAGACAGAGACACAACTAGGAGAGAGAGAGACAGAGACACAACTAGGAGAGAGAGAGACAGAGACACAACTAGGAGAGAGAGACAGCAGAGACACAACTAGGAGAGAGAGACAGCAGAGACACAACTAGGAGAGAGAGACAGCAGAGACACAACTAGGAGAGAGAGAGACAGCAGAGACACAACTAGGAGAGAGAGAGACAGAGACACAACTAGGAGAGAGAGACAGCAGAGACACAACTAGGAGAGAGACAGACAGAGACACAACTAGGAGAGAGACAGCAGAGACACAACTAGGAGAGAGACAGCAGAGACACAACTAGGAGAGAGACAGCAGAGACACAACTAGGAGAGAGAGACAGCAGAGACACAACTAGGAGAGAGAGAGACAGCAGAGACACAACTAGGAGAGAGAGACAGCAGAGACACAACTAGGAGAGAGAGAGACAGCAGAGACACAACTAGGAGAGAGAGAGACAGCAGAGACACAACTAGGAGAGAGAGACAGCAGAGACACAACTAGGAGAGAGAGACAGAGACACAACTAGGAGAGAGAGACAGAGACACAACTAGGAGAGAGAGAGACAGAGACACAACTAGGAGAGAGAGAGACAGCAGAGACACAACTAGGAGAGAGAGAGAGACAGCGACACAACTAGGAGAGAGAGAGACAGCAGAGACACAACTAGGAGAGAGAGACAGAGACACAACTAGGAGAGAGAGACAGAGACACAACTAGGAGAGAGAGAGACAGAGACACAACTAGGAGAGAGAGACAGCAGAGACACAACTAGGAGAGAGAGAGACAGCAGAGACACAACTAGGAGAGAGAGAGACAGCAGAGACACAACTAGGAGAGAGAGAGACAGCAGAGACACAACTAGGAGAGAGAGACAGCAGAGACACAACTAGGAGAGAGAGAGACAGAGACACAACTAGGAGGAGAGAGACAGCAGAGACACAACTAGGAGAGAGAGACAGCAGAGACACAACTAGGAGAGAGAGACAGCAGAGACACAACTAGGAGAGAGAGACAGCAGAGACACAACTAGGAGAGAGAGACAGCAGAGACACAACTAGGAGAGAGAGAGACAGCAGAGACACAACTAGGAGAGAGAGAGACAGCAGAGACACAACTAGGAGAGAGAGAGACTGCAGAGACACAACTAGGAGAGAGAGACAGAGACACAACTAGGAGAGAGAGAGACAGAGACACAACTAGGAGAGAGAGACAGCAGAGACACAACTAGGAGAGAGAGACAGCAGAGACACAACTAGGAGAGAGAGACAGCAGAGACACAACTAGGAGAGAGAGAGACAGAGACACAACTAGGAGAGAGAGACAGCAGAGACACAACTAGGAGAGAGACAGACAGAGACACAACTAGGAGAGAGACAGCAGAGACACAACTAGAGAGAGAGAGAGACAGCGACACAACTAGGAGAGAGAGAGACTGCAGAGACACAACTAGGAGAGAGAGACAGAGACACAACTAGGAGAGAGAGACAGAGACACAACTAGGAGAGAGAGATGAGACACAACTAGGAGAGAGAGACAGCAGAGACACAACTAGGAGAGAGACAGCAGAGACACAACTAGGAGAGAGAGACAGCAGAGACACAACTAGGAGAGAGAGACAGCAGAGACACAACTAGAGAGAGAGACAGCAGAGACACAACTAGAGAGAGAGAGACAGCAGAGACACAACTAGGAGAGAGAGAGACAGCAGAGACACAACTAGGAGAGAGAGAGAGACAGAGACACAACTAGAAGAGAGAGACAGAGAGACAACTAGAAGAGAGACAGAGACACAACTAGAGAGAGAGACAGAGACACAACTAGGAGAGAGAGAGACACAACTAGGAGAGAGAGACAGCAGAGACACAACTAGAGAGAGAGAGACAGCAGAGACACAACTAGGAGAGAGAGAGACAGAGACACAACTAGGAGAGAGAGACAGAGACACAACTAGAGAGAGAGACAGAGACACAACTAGGAGAGAGAGAGACAGCAGAGACACAACTAGGAGAGAGAGAGACAGCAGACACAACTAGGAGAGAGAGAGCAGCAGAGACACAACTAGGAGAGAGAGAGACAGAGACACAACTAGAGAGAGAGACAGCAGAGACACAACTAGGAGAGAGAGAGACAGCAGAGACACAACTAGGAGAGAGAGAGACAGCAAAGACACAACTAGGAGAGAGAGACAGCAGAGACACAACTAGGGAGAGAGAGAGACAGAGACACAACTAGGAGAGAGAGACAGCAGGGACACAACTAGGAGAGAGACAGCAGGGACACAACTAGGAGAGAGAGAGACAGCAGAGACACAACTAGGAGAGAGAGACAGCAGAGATATCACAACTAGGAGAGAGAGACAGCGACACAACTAGGAGAGAGAGACAGCAGAGACACAACTAGGAGAGAGAGAGACAGAGACACAACTAGGAGAGAGAGACAGCAGAGACACAACTAGGAGAGAGAGACAGAGACACAACTAGGAGAGAGAGAGACAGCAGAGACACAACTAGGAGAGAGAGACAGAGACACAAACTAGGAGAGAGAGAGACAGCAGAGACACAACTAGGAGAGAGAGAGACAGAGACACAACTAGGAGAGAGAGACAGCAGACACAACTAGGAGAGAGAGACACACAAACTAGGAGAGAGACAGAGACACAACTAGAGAGAGAGACAGAGACACAACTAGGAGAGAGAGAGACAGCAGAGACACAACTAGAGGAGAGACACAACTAGAGAGAGAGACAGCAGAGACACAACTAGGAGAGAGAGAGACAGCAGAGACACAACTAGGAGAGAGAGAGACAGAGACAGAGACACAACTAGAAGAGAGAGACAGAGACACAACTAGAAGAGAGACAGAGACACAACTAGGAGAGAGACAGAGACACAACTAGGAGAGAGAGAGAGACAGCAGAGACACAACTAGGAGAGAGAGAGACAGCAGAGACACAACTAGGAGAGAGAGAGAGACACAACTAGCAGAGACACAACTAGGAGAGAGAGACAGCAGAGACACAACTAGGAGAGAGACAGCAGAGACACAACTAGGGAGAGAGAGACAGAGACACAACTAGGAGAGAGAGAGAGCAGAGACACAACTAGAGAGAGAGAGAGCAGAGACACAACTAGGAGAGAGAGACAGCAGAGACACAACTAGGAGAGAGAGACAGCAGAGACACAACTAGGAGAGAGAGAGACAGAGACACAACTAGAGAGAGAGAGAGACAGCAGCAGAGACACAACTAGGAGAGAGACAGCAGAGACACAACTAGGAGAGAGAGAGACAGCAGAGACACAACTAGGAGAGAGAGACAGCAGAGACACAACTAGGAGAGAGAGAGAGAGCAGAGACACAACTAGGGAGAGAGAGACAGCTTACAACTAGGGAGAGAGAGAGACAGAGACACAACTAGGAGAGAGACAGCAGAGACACAACTAGGAGAGAGAGACAGCAGAGACACAACTAGGGAGAGAGAGACAGCAGACACAACTAGGAGAGAGAGAGACAGCAGAGACACAACTAGGAGAGAGAGAGACAGCAGAGACACAACTAGGAGAGAGAGAGACAGACAGACACAACTAGGAGAGAGAGAGAGACAGCAGAGACACAACTAGGAGAGAGAGACAGCGACACAACTAGGAGAGAGAGACAGCAGAGACACAACTAGGAGAGAGAGAGAGCAGAGACACAACTAGAGAGAGAGACAGAGACACAACTAGGAGAGAGAGACAGAGACACAACTAGAGAGAGAGAGACAGCAGAGACACAACTAGGGAGAGAGAGACAACACAACTAGGAGAGAGAGACAGAAGAGACACAACTAGGAGAGAGAGACAGAGACAGCAGAGACACAACTAGGAGAGAGAGAGACAGCAGAGACACAACTAGGAGAGAGAGAGACAGAGACACAACTAGAAGAGAGAGACAGAGACACAACTAGAAGAGAGAGACAGAGACACAACTAGAAGAGAGACAGAGACACAACTAGGAGAGAGAGACAGCAGAGACACACCTAGGAGAGAGAGACAGCAGAGACACAACTAGGAGAGAGAGACAGCAGAGACACAACTAGGAGAGAGAGAGACAGAGACACAACTAGAAGAGAGAGACAGAGACACAACTAGAAGAGAGAGACAGACAGAAGAGAGAGACAGAGACACAACTAGAGAGAGAGACAGCAGAGACACAACTAGAGAGAGAGAGAGACAGCGAGACACAACTAGAGAGAGAGAGAGACTGCAGAGACACAACTAGGAGAGAGAGACAGCAGAGACACAACTAGGAGAGAGAGACAGCAGAGACACAACTAGGGAGAGAGAGACAGCAGAGACACAACTAGAGAGAGAGAGAGACAGAGACACAACTAGAGAGAGAGACAGAGACACAACTAGGAGAGAGACAGCAGAGACACAACTAGGAGAGAGAGACAGCAGAGACACAACTAGGAGAGAGAGACAGAGACACAACTAGGAGAGAGAGAGCAGAGACACAACTAGGAGAGAGAGACAGCAGAGACACAACTAGGAGAGAGAGACACAACTAGGAGAGACAGCAGAGATACAGCAACACAACTAGGAGAGAGAGACAGCAGACATCAACAACTAGGAGAGAGAGACAGCAGAGACACAACTAGAGAGAGAGAGACAGCAGAGACACAACTAGAGAGAGAGACAGCAGAGACACAACTAGGAGAGAGAGACAGCAGAGACACAACTAGTATAGAGAGAGAGACAGCAGAGACACAACTAGAGAGAGAGACAGAGACACAACTAGGAGAGAGAGAGAGCAGGGACACAACTAGGAGAGAGAGAGACAGCAGAGACACAACTAGGAGAGAGAGAGAGACAGCGACACAACTAGGAGAGAGAGAGACAGCAGAGACACAACTAGGAGAGAGAGACAGAGACAACTAGGAGAGAGAGACAGAGAGACACAACTAGAGAGAGAGACAGAGAGACACAACTAGGAGAGAGACAGCAGAGACACAACTAGAGAGAGAGACAGCAGAGACACAACTAGGGAGAGAGAGACAGCAGACACAACTAGGAGAGAGAGAGAGACAGAAGAGAGAGACAGAGACACAACTAGAAGAGAGAGACAGAGACACAACTAGAAGAGAGACAGAGAGACACAACTAGAGAGAGAGACACAGAGACACAACTAGAGAGAGACAGAGACAGAGAGACACAACTAGGGAGAGAGAGACAGCAGAGACACAACTAGGAGAGAGAGAGACAGAGACAACAACTAGGAGAGAGAGACAGCAGAGACACAACTAGGAGAGAGACAGACAGAGACACAACTAGGAGACAGCAAGAGACACAACTAGAGAGAGAGAGACAGCAGAGACACACAACTAGGGAGAGAGAGAGACAGAGAGACACAACTAGGAGAGACAGAGACAGCAGAGACACAACTAGGAGAGAGAGAGACAGAGAGACACAACTAGAGAGAGAGAGACAGCAGAGACACAACTAGGAGAGAGAGAGAGCAGAGACACAACTAGGAGAGAGAGAGACAGAGACACAACTAGGAGAGAGAGAGACAGAGACACAACTAGGAGAGAGAGACAGAGACACAACTAGGAGAGAGAGAGACAGAGACACAACTAGGAGAGAGAGACAGAGACACAACTAGGAGAGAGAGAGACAGCAGAGACACAACTAGGAGAGAGAGAGAGACAGCGACACAACTAGGAGAGAGAGAGACTGCAGAGACACAACTAGAGAGAGAGACAGCAGAGACACAACTAGGAGAGAGAGACAGAGACACAACTAGGAGAGAGAGACAGCAGAGCACAACTAGGAGAGAGAGACAGCAGAGACACAACTAGGAGAGAGAGAGAGCAGAGACACAACTAGGAGAGAGAGACAGCAGAGACACAACTAGGAGAGAGAGAGACAGAGACACAACTAGGAGAGAGAGACAGAGGGACACAACTAGGAGAGAGAGACAGAGACACAACTAGGAGAGAGAGACAGAGACACAACTAGGAGAGAGACAGCAGAGACACAACTAGAGAGAGAGAGAGAGACAGCGACACAACTAGGAGAGAGAGAGACTGCAGAGACACAACTAGGAGAGAGAGACAGCAGAGACACAACTAGGAGAGAGAGACAGAGACACAACTAGGAGAGAGAGAGAGACAGAGACACAACTAGGGAGAGAGAGAGAGACAGGAGAGAGACACAACTAGGAGAGAGAGAGACAGCAGAGACACAACTAGGAGAGAGAGACAGAGACACAACTAGAGACAGAGACACAACTAGGAGAGAGAGAGCAGAGACACAACTAGGGAGAGAGAGACAGCAGGGACACAACTAGAGAGAGAGACAGACAGCGACACAACTAGGGAGAGAGAGAGACAGCAGAGACACAACTAGGAGAGAGAGACAGAGACACAACTAGAGAGAGAGAGACAGCAGAGACACAACTAGAAGAGAGAGACAGCAGAGACACAACTAGGAGAGAGAGACAGACACAACTAGGAGAGAGAGAGACAGCAGAGACAACTAGGAGAGAGACAGCAGAGACACAACTAGGAGAGAGAGAGACAGAGACAACTAGAGAGAGAGACAGAGACACAACTAGGAGAGAGAGACAGCAGAGACACAACTAGAGAGAGAGAGAGACAGCGACACAACTAGGAGAGAGAGAGACACAGCGACACAACTAGGAGAGAGAGAGAGACAGAGAGACACAACTAGGAGAGAGAGACAGAGAGACACAACTAGAGAGAGAGACAGACACAACTAGGGAGAGAGACAGCAGAGACACAACTAGAGAGAGAGACAGCAGAGACACAACTAGGAGAGAGACAGCAGAGACACAACTAGGAGAGAGAGAGACAGAGACACAACTAGGAGAGAGACAGCAGAGACACAACTAGGAGAGAGACAGACAGAGACACATCTAGGAGAGAGACAGAGAGAGACACAACTAGGAGAGAGAGAGACAGCAGAGACACAACTAGGAGAGAGAGAGACAGCAGAGACAGAGACAACTAGAGAGAGAGAGACAGCAGAGACACAACACAACTAGGGAGAGAGAGACAGAGACACAACTAGGAGAGAGAGACAGCAGAGACACAACTAGGAGAGAGAGAGACAGCACAACTAGAGACACAAACTAGAGAGAGAGAGACAGAGACACAACTAGGAGAGAGAGAGACAGCAGACACACAACTAGAGAGAGACAGCAGAGACAGCAGAGACACAACTAGGAGAGAGAGAGAGACAGCGACACAACTAGGAGAGAGAGACAGCAGAGACACAACTAGGGAGAGAGACAGCAGAGACACAACTAGGAGAGAGAGAGACAGAGACACAACTAGGAGAGAGAGAGACAGCAGAGACACAACTAGGAGAGAGACAGCAGAGAAATAACTAGGATAGAGAGACAGAGACACAACTAGATAGAGAGACAGAGACACAACTTACAGAGAGAGAGAGACAGAGACACACAACTAGGGAGAGAGAGACAGAGACACAACTAGAGAGAGAGAGACAGCAGAGAGAGAGACAGAGACACAACTAGAGAGAGAGACAGCAGAGACACAACTAGGAGAGAGAGAGACAGCAGAGACACAACTAGGAGAGAGAGACAGCAGAGACACAACTAGGAGAGAGAGAGACAGAGACACAACTAGGAGAGAGAGACAGCAGAGACACAACTAGGAGAGAGACAGCAGAGACACAACTAGGAGAGAGAGAGAGACAGAGACACAACTAGGAGAGAGAGAGACAGCAGAGACACAACTAGGAGAGAGAGAGACAGCAGAGACACAACTAGGAGAGAGAGACAGCAGAGACACAACTAGGAGAGAGAGACAGCAGAGACACAACTAGGAGAGAGAGACAGCAGAGACACAACTAGGAGAGAGAGACAGAGACACAACTAGGAGAGAGAGACAGCAGCGACACAACTAGGAGAGAGACAGCAGAGACACAACTAGGAGAGAGAGAGACAGCAACACAACTAGGAGAGAGAGAGCAGAGACACAACTAGGAGAGAGAGAGACAGCAGAGACACAACTAGGAGAGAGAGACAGCAGAGACACAACTAGGAGAGAGAGACAGCAGAGACACAACTAGGAGAGAGAGAGACAGCAGAGACACAACTAGGAGAGAGAGACAGAGACACAACTAGGAGAGAGAGAGACAGAGACACAACTAGGAGAGAGAGAGAGAGACAGCAGAGACACAACTAGGAGAGAGAGAGAGACAGCGACACAACTAGGAGAGAGAGACAGCAGAGACACAACTAGGAGAGAGAGAGACAGCAGAGACACAACTAGGGAGAGAGAGACAGAGACACAACTAGGAGAGAGACAGAGACAGAGCCAACTAGGGAGAGAGAGACAGCAGAGACACAACTAGGAGAGAGAGAGACAGCAGAGCACAACTAGGAGAGAGAGAGACAGCGACACAACTAGGAAGAGAGAGACAGAGACACAACTAGAAGAGAGAGACAGAGACACAACTAGAGAGAGAGACAGAGACACAACTAGGAGAGAGAGAC